>NC_091211.1:12357312-12467312 GCF_040958095.1 Procambarus clarkii
TCGAAATATTGGTAAAAATGAATATATTTACGTATTATCAAACTACATGAAAAACGTCAAAAAAGTCACTATTTTACCATATTTAAGGATTTTAACTTCAAAACATAGAGCGAGGTTTCGGATTATTTAGATCCAAGAAAAGACATATGACAATGTTGTTTCCAATACAAATGATAAAAAAAAAAGTGTTTTCATTAGAATTAACTAAAATGTTGTTGATTTTCCGTTTATATTACCGATGGAAGATGTACACGTAAAACCGCTCTAATCCGGCTGAAACGTCGATATATGCAATAAAAACCGAACTTCTCCCCTTTTCAATATCTTACTCAGTATTTTAACGAGAAACAAATAGATGATTTAAAATGAAGTATTTAAGGCTATTATCCAATCAATTATGTTTGCATCATTTTATCGTATATATAATGAATAAATACCCATAGACTGAAAATTCACAAAAACAAGGAAAAAACGGCAAAATATTGCCTAATTCGATGATATTTTGTTTAAATCACACAGAGGAAAAGGGGATGGTAAACGTCAAAATATTGCTAAATTCGATGATTTTTAGTACGAAACAAAATGCAAGAAAACTTGCTTAAAATGCAATATTATGCGACATTCTGAGATTTGAAGGCCAAATCACATATCGTGATACTACATGAAATAGTATCGAAATATTGGTAAAAATGAATATATTTACGTAATATCAAACTACATGATTAACGTGAAAAAGTCACTATTTTTTCATATATGAGGATTTTAACTTCAAATCATAGAGCGAGGTTTGGTATTATTTAGATCCAAGAAAAGACATATGACAATGTTGTTTCCAATACAAATTATAAAAAACAATGTGTTTTCATTAGAATGAACTAAAATGTTGTTGATTTTCCGTTTATATTACCGATGAAATATGTACACGTAAAACCGCTCTAATCCGGCTGAAACGTCGATATATGCAATAAAAACCGAACTACTCCCCTTTTCAATATCTTACTCAGTATTTTAACGAGAAACAAATAGATGGTTGAAAATGAAGTATTTAAGGTTATTATCTAATCAATTATGTGTTTGCATAATTTTTATTGTATATATAATGAATTAATACCCATAGACTGAAAATTCACAAAAACGTGGAAAAATTGCAAAATATTGCCTAATTCGATGATATTTTGTTTAAATCATATGAAGGAAAAGGGGGATGATAAACGTCAAAATATTGCTATATTCGATGATTTTTCGTACGAAACAAAATGCAAGAAAACTTGCTTAAAATGCAATATTATGCGAAATTCTGAGATTTGAAAGCCAAATGACATATCGTGATACTACATGAAATAGTATCGAAATATTGGTAAAAATGAATATATTTACGTATTATCAAACTGCATGAAAAACGTCAAAAAAGTCACTATTTTACCATATTTAAGGATTTTAACTTCAAAACATAGAGCGAGGTTTCGGATTATTTAGATCCAAGAAAAGACATATGACAATGTTGTTTCCAATACAAATGATAAAACCAATGTGTTTTCATTAGAATTAACCAAAATGTTCCTGATTTTCCGTTTATATTACCGACGGAAGATGTACACGAAAACATCTCTATTCCGGCTGAAACGTCGATATATGCAACAAAAACAGAACTTCTCCTCTTTTCAATATCTTACAATTAATCTTTCAATATTTCAATATTTTAACGAGAAACAAATAGATGATAGAAAATGAAGTATTTAAGGTTATTATCTCATAAATTATGTGTTTGCATCATTTTTATCGTATATATAATGAAATACCATAGACTGAAAATTCACAAAAACAAGGAAAAACGGCAAAATATTGCCTAATTCGATGATATTTTGTTTAAATCACACAGAGGAAAAGGGGATGGTAAACGTCAAAATATTGCTAAATTCGATGATTTTAGTACGAAACAAAATGCAAGAAAACTTGCCTAAAATGCAATATTATGCGACATTCTGAGATTTGAAGGCCAAATCACATATCGTGATACAACATGAAATAGTATCGAAATATTGGTAAAAATGAATATATTTACGTAATATCAAACTACATGATTAACGTGAAGAGGTCACTATTTTACCATATTGAGGATTTTATTTCAAATCATAGAGCGAGGTTTCGTATTATTTAGATCCAAGAAAAGACATATGACAATGTTGTTTCCAATACAAATGATAAAAAACAATGTGTTTTCATTAGAATTATCTAAAATGTTGTTGATTTTCCGTTTATATTACCGATGGAAGATGTACACGTAAAACCGCTCTAATCCGGCTGAAACGTCGATATATGCAATAAAAACCGAACTTCTCCCCTTTCAATATCTTACTCAGTATTTTAACGAGAAACAAATAGATGATTGAAAATGAAGTATTTAAGGCTATTATCCAATCAATTATGTGTTTGCATCATTTTTATCGTATATATAATGAATTAATACCCATAGACTGAAAATTCACAAAAACAAGGAAAAACGGCAAAATATTGCCTAATTCGATAATATTTTGTTTAAATCACACAGATAAAAAGGGGATGATAAACGTCAAAATATTGCTAAATTTTTTCTTTCGATTTTTCGTTGGAAACAAAATGCAAGAAAACTTGCTTAAAATGCAATATTATGCGACACTCTGAGATTTGAAGGCCAAATCACAGATCGTGATACTACATGAAATAGTATCGAAATATTGGTAAAAATGAATATATTTACGTATTATCAAACTACATGAAAAACGTCAAAAAAGTCACTATTTTACCATATTTAAGGATTTTAACTTCAAAACATAGAGCGAGGTTTCGGATTATTTAGATCCAAGAAAAGACATATGACAATGTTGTTTCCAATACAAATGATAAAACCAATGTGTTTTCATTAGAATTAACTAAAATGTTCCTGATTTTCCGTTTATATTACCGACGGAAGATGTACACGAAAACATCTCTATTCCGGCTGAAACGTCGATATATGCAATAAAAACAGAACTTCTCCCCTTTTCAATATCTTACAATTATCTTTCAATATTTTAACGAGAAACAAATAGATGATTGAAAATGAAGAATTTAAGGTTACTATCTAATCAATTATGTGTTTGCATCATTTTATCGTATATATAATGAATTAATACCCATAGACTGAAAATTCACAAAAAACAAGGAAAAACGGCAAAATATTGCCTAATTCGATTATATTTTGTTTAAATCACACAGACGAAAAGGGGATGATAAACGTCAAAATATTGCTAAATTCGATGATTTTTCGTTGGAAACAAAATGCAAGAAAACTTGCTTAAAATGCAATATTATGCGACATTCTGAGATTTGAAGGCCAAATCACATGTCGTGATACTACATGAAATAGTATCGAAATATTGGTAAAAATGAATATATTTACGTATTATCAAACTACATGAAAAACGTGAAAAAAGTCACTATTTTACTATATTTGAGGATTTTAACTTCAAATCATAGAGCGAGGTTTCGTATTATTTAGATCCAAGAAAAGACATATGACAATGTTGTTTCCAATACAAATGATAAAAAACAATGTGTTTTCATTAGAATGAACTAAAATGTTGTTGATTTTCCGTTTATATTACCGATTGAAGATGTACACGTAAAACAGCTCTAATCCGGCTGAAACGTCGATATATGCAATAAAAACCGAACTTCTCCCCTTTTCAATATCTTACTCAGTATTTTAACGAGAAACAAATAGATGGTTGAAAATGAAGTATTTAAGGTTATCATCTAATCAATTATGTGTTTGCATCATTTTTATCGTATATATAATGAAAACCCATAAACTGAAAATTCACAAAAACGTGGAAAAACGGTAAAATATTGCCTAATTCGATTATATTTTGTTTAAATCACACAGAGGAAAAGGGGATGATAAACGTCAAAATATTGCTAAATTCGATGATTTTTCGTACGAAACAAAATGCAAGAAAACTTGCTTAAAATGCAATATTATGCGAAATTCTGAGATTTGAAAGCCAAATCACATATCGTGATACTACATGAAATAGTATCGAAATATTGGTAAAAATGAATATATTTACGTATTATCAAACTACATGAAAAACGTGAAAAAAGTCACTATTTTACCATATTTGAGGATTTTAACTTCAAATCATAAGGCGAGGTTTCGTATTATTTAGATCCAAGAAAAGACATATGACAATGTTGTTTCCAATACAAATGATAAAAAACAATGTGTTTTCATTAGAATGAACTAAAATGTTGTTAATTTTCCGTTTATATTACCGATGGAAGATGTACACGTAAAACCGCTCTAATCCGGCTGAAACGTCGATATATGCAATAAAAACCGAACTTCTCCCTTTTCAATATCTTACTCAGTATTTTAACGAGAAACAAATAGATGGTTGAAAATGAAGTATTTAAGGTTATTATCTAATCAATTATGTGTTTGCATCATTTTTATCGTATATATAATGAAAACCCATAAACTGAAAATTCACAAAAACGTGGAAAAACGGCAAAATATTGCCTAATTCGATTATATTTTGTTTAAATCACACAGAGGAAAAGGGGATGATAAACGTCAAAATATTGCTAAATTCGATGATTTTTCGTACGAAACAAAATGCAAGAAAACTTGACTAAAATTCAATATTATGCGACATTCTGAGATTTGAAGGCCAAATCACATATCGTGATACTACATGAAATAGTATCGAAATATTGGTAAAAATGAATATATTTATGTAATATCAAACTACATGATTAATGTGAAAAAGTCACTTTTTTCATATATGAGGATTTTAACTTCAAATCATAGAGCGAGGTTTCGTATTATTTAGATCAAAGAAAAGACATATGACATATGACATATGAAATGTTGTTTCCAATACAAATGATAAAACCAATGTGTTTTCATTAGAATTAACTAAAATGTTCCTGATTTTCCGTTTATATTACCGACGGAAGATGTACACGAAAACATCTCTATTCCGGCTGAAACGTCGATATATGCAATAAAAACAGAACTTCTCCCCTTTTCAATATCTTACAATTATCTTTCAATATTTTAACGAGAAACAAATAGATGATTGAAAATGAAGAATTTAAGGTTACTATCTAATCAATTATGTGTTTGCATCATTTTTATCGTATATATAATGAATTAATACCCATAGACTGAAAATTCACAAAAAACAAGGAAAAACGGCAAAATATTGCCTAATTCGATTATATTTTGTTTAAATCACACAGACGAAGAGGGGATGATAAACGTCCAAATATTGCTATATTCGATGATTTTTCGTTGGAAACAAAATGCAAGAAAACTTGCTTAAAATGCAATATTATGCGACATTCTGAGATTTGAAGGCCAAATCACATGTCGTGATACTACATGAAATAGTATCGAAATATTGGTAAAAATGAATATATTTACGTATTATCAAACTACATGAAAAACGTGAAAAAAGTCACTATTTTACCATATTTGAGGATTTTAACTTCAAATCATAGAGCGAGGTTTCGTATTATTTAGATCCAAGAAAAGACATATGACAATGTTGTTTCCAATACAAATGATAAAAAACAATGTGTTTTCATTAGAATGAACTAAAATGTTGTTGATTTTCCGTTTATATTACCGATTGAAGATGTACACGTAAAACAGCTCTAATCCGCCTGAAACGTCGATATATGCAATAAAAACCGAACTTCTCCCCTTTTCAATATCTTACTCAGTATTTTAACGAGAAACAAATAGATGGTTGAAAATGAAGTATTTAAGGTTATTATCTAATCAATTATGTGTTTGCATCATTTTTATCGTATATATAATGAAAACCCATAAACTGAAAATTCACAAAAACGTGGAAAAACGGCAAAATATTGCCTAATTCGATTATATTTTGTTTAAATCACACAGAGGAAAAGGGGATGATAAACGTCAAAATATTGCTAAATTCGATGATTTTTCGTACGAAACAAAATGCAAGAAAACTTGACTAAAATTCAATATTATGCGACATTCTGAGATTTGAAGGCCAAATCACATATCGTGATACTACATGAAATAGTATCGAAATATTGGTAAAAATGAATATATTTATGTAATATCAAACTACATGATTAACGTGAAAAAGTCACTATTTTTTCATATATGAGGATTTTAACTTCAAATCATAGAGCGAGGTTTCGTATTATTTAGATCCAAGAAAAGACATATGACAATGTTGTTTCCAATACAAATGATAAAACCAATGTGTTTTCATTAGAATTAACTAAAATGTTCCTGATTTTCCGTTTATATTACCGACGGAAGATGTACACGAAAACATCTCTATTCCGGCTGAAACGTCGATATATGCAATAAAAACAGAACTTCTCCCCTTTTCAATATCTTACAATTATCTTTCAATATTTTAACGAGAAACAAATAGATGATTGAAAATGAAGAATTTAAGGTTACTATCTAATCAATTATGTGTTTGCATCATTTTTATCGTATATATAATGAATTAATACCCATAGACTGAAAATTCACAAAAAACAAGGAAAAACGGCAAAATATTTCCTAATTCGATTATATTTTGTTTAAATCACACAGAGAGAGGGGATGATAAACGTCAAAATATTGCTATATTCGATGATTTTTCGTTGGAAACAAAATGCAAGAAAACTTGCTTAAAATGCAATATTATGCGACATTCTGAGATTTGAAGGCCAAATCACATGTCGTGATACTACATGAAATAGTATCGAAATATTGGTAAAAATGAATATATTTACGTATTATCAAACTACATGAAAAACGTGAAAAAAGTCACTATTTTACCATATTTGAGGATTTTAACTTCAAATCATAGAGCGAGGTTTCGTATTATTTAGATCCAAGAAAAGACATATGACAATGTTGTTTCCAATACAAATGATAAAAAACAATGTGTTTTCATTAGAATGAACTAAAATGCTGTTGATTTTCCGTTTATATTACCGATTGAAGATGTACACGTAAAACAGCTCTAATCCGCCTGAAACGTCGATATATGCAATAAAAACCGAACTTCTCCCCTTTTCAATATCTTACTCAGTATTTTAACGAGAAACAAATAGATGGTTGAAAATGAAGTATTTAAGGTTATTATCTAATCAATTATGTGTTTGCATCATTTTTATCGTATATATAATGAAAACCCATAAACTGAAAATTCACAAAAACGTGGAAAAACGGCAAAATATTGCCTAATTCGATTATATTTTGTTTAAATCACACAGAGGAAAAGGGGATGATAAACGTCAAAATATTGCTAAATTCGATGATTTTTCGTACGAAACAAAATGCAAGAAAACTTGACTAAAATTCAATATTATGCGACATTCTGAGATTTGAAGGCCAAATCACATATCGTGATGCTACATGAAATAGTATCGAAATATTGGTAAAAATGAATATATTTATGTAATATCAAACTACATGATTAACGTGAAAAAGTCACTATTTTTTCACATATGAGGATTTTAACTTCAAATCATAGAGCGAGGTTTCGTATTATTTAGATCCAAGAAAAGACATATGACAATGTTGTTTCCAATACAAATGATAAAACCAATGTGTTTTCATTAGAATTAACTAAAATGTTCCTGATTTTCCGTTTATATTACCGACGGAAGATGTACACGAAAACATCTCTATTCCGGCTGAAACGTCGATATATGCAATAAAAACAGAACTTCTCCCCTTTTCAATATCTTACAATTATCTTTCAATATTTTAACGAGAAACAAATAGATGATTGAAAATGAAGAATTTAAGGTTACTATCTAATCAATTATGTGTTTGCATCATTTTATCGTATATATAATGAATTAATACCCATAGACTGAAAATTCACAAAAAACAAGGAAAAACGGCAAAATATTGCCTAATTCGATTATATTTTGTTTAAATCACACAGACGAAGAGGGGATGATAAACGTCAAAATATTGCTAAATTCGATGATTTTTCGTTGGAAACAAAATGCAAGAAAACTTGCTTAAAATGCAATATTATGCGACATTCTGAGATTTGAAGGCCAAATCACATGTCGTGATACTACATGAAATAGTATCGAAATATTGGTAAAAATGAATATATTTACGTATTATCAAACTACATGAAAAACGTGAAAAAAGTCACTATTTTACCATATTTGAGGATTTTAACTTCAAATCATAGAGCGAGGTTTCGTATTATTTAGATCCAAGAAAAGACATATGACAATGTTGTTTCCAATACAAATGATAAAAAACAATGTGTTTTCATTAGAATGAACTAAAATGTTGTTGATTTTCCGTTTATATTACCGATTGAAGATGTACACGTAAAACAGCTCTAATCCGCCTGAAACGTCGATATATGCAATAAAAACCGAACTTCTCCCCTTTTCAATATCTTACTCAGTATTTTAACGAGAAACAAATAGATGGTTGAAAATGAAGTATTTAAGGTTATTATCTAATCAATTATGTGTTTGCATCATTTTTATCGTATATATAATGAAAACCCATAAACTGAAAATTCACAAAAACGTGGAAAAACGGCAAAATATTGCCTAATTCGATTATATTTTGTTTAAATCACACAGAGGAAAAGAGGATGATAAACGTCAAAATATTGCTAAATTCGATGATTTTTCGTACGAAACAAAATGCAAGAAAACTTGACTAAAATTCAATATTATGCGACATTCTGAGATTTGAAGGCCAAATCACATATCGTGATACTACATGAAATAGTATCGAAATATTGGTAAAAATGAATATATTTATGTAATATCAAACTACATGATTAACGTGAAAAAGTCACTATTTTTTCATATATGAGGATTTTAACTTCAAATCATAGAGCGAGGTTTCGTATTATTTAGATCCAAGAAAAGACATATGACAATGTTGTTTCCAATACAAATGATAAAACCAATGTGTTTTCATTAGAATTAACTAAAATGTTCCTGATTTTCCGTTTATATTACCGACGGAAGATGTACACGAAAACATCTCTATTCCGGCTGAAACGTCGATATATGCAATAAAAACAGAACTTCTCCCCTTTTCAATATCTTACAATTATCTTTCAATATTTTAACGAGAAACAAATAGATGATTGAAAATGAAGAATTTAAGGTTACTATCTAATCAATTATGTGTTTGCATCATTTTTATCGTATATATAATGAATTAATACCCATAGACTGAAAATTCACAAAAAACAAGGAAAAACGGCAAAATATTGCCTAATTCGATTATATTTTGTTTAAATCACACAGACGAAGAGGGGATGATAAACGTCAAAATATTGCTAAATTCGATGATTTTTCGTTGGAAACAAAATGCAAGAAAACTTGCTTAAAATGCAATATTATGCGACATTCTGAGATTTGAAGGCCAAATCACATGTCGTGATACTACATGAAATAGTATCGAAATATTGGTAAAAATGAATATATTTACGTATTATCAAACTACATGAAAAACGTGAAAAAAGTCACTATTTTACCATATTTGAGGATTTTAACTTCAAATCATAGAGCGAGGTTTCGTATTATTTAGATCCAAGAAAAGACATATGACAATGTTGTTTCCAATACAAATGATAAAAAACAATGTGTTTTCATTAGAATGAACTAAAATGTTGTTGATTTTCCGTTTATATTACCGATTGAAGATGTACACGTAAAACAGCTCTAATCCGCCTGAAACGTCGATATATGCAATAAAAACCGAACTTCTCCCCTTTTCAATATCTTACTCAGTATTTTAACGAGAAACAAATAGATGGTTGAAAATGAAGTATTTAAGGTTATTATCTAATCAATTATGTGTTTGCATCATTTTTATCGTATATAATGAAAACCCATAAACTGAAAATTCACAAAAACGTGGAAAAACGGCAAAATATTGCCTAATTCGATTATATTTTGTTTAAATCACACAGAGGAAAAGAGGATGATAAACGTCAAAATATTGCTAAATTCGATGATTTTTCGTACGAAACAAAATGCAAGAAAACTTGACTAAAATTCAATATTATGCGACATTCTGAGATTTGAAGGCCAAATCACATATCGTGATACTACATGAAATAGTATCGAAATATTGGTAAAAATGAATATATTTATGTAATATCAAACTACATGATTAACGTGAAAAAGTCACTATTTTTTCATATATGAGGATTTTAACTTCAAATCATAGAGCGAGGTTTCGTATTATTTAGATCCAAGAAAAGACATATGACAATGTTGTTTCCAATACAAATGATAAAACCAATGTGTTTTCATTAGAATTAACTAAAATGTTCCTGATTTTCCGTTTATATTACCGACGGAAGATGTACACGAAAACATCTCTATTCCGGCTGAAACGTCGATATATGCAATAAAAACAGAACTTCTCCCCTTTTCAATATCTTACAATTATCTTTCAATATTTTAACGAGAAACAAATAGATGATTGAAAATGAAGAATTTAAGGTTACTATCTAATCAATTATGTGTTTGCATCATTTTTATCGTATATATAATGAATTAATACCCATAGACTGAAAATTCACAAAAAACAAGGAAAAACGGCAAAATATTGCCTAATTCGATTATATTTTGTTTAAATCACACAGACGAAGAGGGGATGATAAACGTCAAAATATTGCTAAATTCGATGATTTTTCGTTGGAAACAAAATGCAAGAAAACTTGCTTAAAATGCAATATTATGCGACATTCTGAGATTTGAAGGCCAAATCACATGTCGTGATACTACATGAAATAGTATCGAAATATTGGTAAAAATGAATATATTTACGTATTATCAAACTACATGAAAAACGTGAAAAAAGTCACTATTTTACCATATTTGAGGATTTTAACTTCAAATCATAGAGCGAGGTTTCGTATTATTTAGATCCAAGAAAAGACATATGACAATGTTGTTTCCAATACAAATGATAAAAAACAATGTGTTTTCATTAGAATGAACTAAAATGTTGTTGATTTTCCGTTTATATTACCGATTGAAGATGTACACGTAAAACAGCTCTAATCCGCCTGAAACGTCGATATATGCAATAAAAACCGAACTTCTCCCCTTTTCAATATCTTACTCAGTATTTTAACGAGAAACAAATAGATGGTTGAAAATGAAGTATTTAAGGTTATTATCTAATCAATTATGTGTTTGCATCATTTTTATCGTATATATAATGAAAACCCATAAACTGAAAATTCACAAAAACGTGGAAAAACGGCAAAATATTGCCTAATTCGATTATATTTTGTTTAAATCACACAGAGGAAAAGGGGATGATAAACGTCAAAATATTGCTAAATTCGATGATTTTTCGTACGAAACAAAATGCAAGAAAACTTGCTTAAAATGCAATATTATGCGAAATTCTGAGATTTGAAAGCCAAATCACATATCGTGACACTACATGAAATAGTATCGAAATATTGGTAAAAATGAATATATTTACGTATTATCAAACTACATTAAAAACGTGAAAAAAGTCACTATTTTACCATATTTGAGGATTTTAACTTCAAATCATAGGCGAGGTTTCGTATTATTTAGATCCAAGAAAAGACATATGACAATGTTGTTTCCAATACAAATGATAAAAAACAATGTGTTTTCATTAGAATGAACTAAAATGTTGTTGATTTTCCGTTTATATTACCGATGGAAGATGTACACGTAAAACCGCTCTAATCCGGCTGAAACGTCGATATATGCAATAAAAACCGAACTTCTCCCCTTTTCAATATCTTACTCAGTATTTTAACGAGAAACAAATAGATGGTTGAAAATGAAGTATTTAAGGTTATTATCTAATCAATTATGTGTTTGCATCATTTTTATCGTATATATAATGAAAACCCAAACTGAAAATTCACAAAAAACGTGGAAAAACGGCAAAATATTGCCTAATTCGATTATATTTTGTTTAAATCACACAGAGGAAAAGGAGATGATAAACGTCAAAATATTGCTAAATTCGATGATTTTTCGTATGAAACAAAATGCAAGAAAACTTGCTTAAAATGCAAAATTATGCGAAATTCTGAGATTTGAAAGCCAAATCACATATCGTGATGCTACATGAAATAATATCGAAATATTGGTAAAAATGAATATATTTACGTATTATCAAACTACACGAAAAACGTCAAAAAAGTCACTATTTTACCATATTTGAGGATTTTAACTTCAAATCATAGGGCGAGGTTTCGTATTATTTAGATCCAAGAAAAGACATATGACAATGTTGTTTCCAATACAAATGATAAAAAACAATGTGTTTTCATTAGAATGAACTAAAATGTTGTTGATTTTCCGTTTATATTACCGATGGAAGATGTACACGTAAAACCGCTCTAATCCGGCTGAAACGTCGATATATGCAATAAAAACCGAACTTCTCCCCTTTTCAATATCTTACTCAGTATTTTAACGAGAAACAAATAGATGGTTGAAAATGAAGTATTTAAGGTTATTATCTAATCAATTATGTGTTTGCATCATTTTTATCGTATATATAATGAAAACCCATAAACTGAAAATTCACAAAAACGTGGAAAAACGGCAAAATATTGCCTAATTCGATTATATTTTGTTTAAATCACACAGACGAAGAGGGGATGATAAACGTCAAAATATTGCTAAATTCGATGATTTTTCGTATGAAACAAAATGCAAGAAAACTTGCTTAAAATGCAAAATTATGCGAAATTCTGAGATTTGAAAGCCAAATCACATATCGTGATACTACATGAAAAATATCGAAATATTGGTAAAAATGAATATATTTACGTATTATCAAACTACACGAAAAACGTCAAAAAAGTCACTATTTTACCATATTTAAGGATTTTAACTTCAAAACATAGAGCGAGGTTTCTGATTATTTAGATCCAAGAAAAGACATATGACAATGTTGTTTCCAATACAAATGATAAAACCAATGTATTTTCATTAGAATTAACTAAAATGTTCCTGATTTTCCGTTTATATTACCGACGGAAGATGTACACGAAAACATCTCTATTCCGGCTGAAACGTCGATATATGCAATAAAAACAGAACTTCTCCCCTTTTCAATATCTTACAATTATCTTTCAATATTTTAACGAGAAACAAATAGATGATTGAAAATGAAGAATTTAAGGTTACTATCTAATCAATTATGTGTTTGCATCATTTTATCGTATATATAATGAATTAATACCCATAGACTGAAAATTCACAAAAAACAAGGAAAAACGGCAAAATATTGCCTAATTCGATTATATTTTGTTTAAATCACACAGACGAAAAGGGGATGATAAACATCAAAATATTGCTAAATTCGATGATTTTTCGTTGGAAACAAAATGCAAGAAAACTTGCTTAAAATGCAATATTATGCGACATTCTGAGATTTGAAGGCCAAATCACATGTCGTGATACTACATGAAATAGTATCGAAGTATTGGTAAAAATGAATATATTTACGTATTATCAAACTACATGAAAAACGTGAAAAAAGTCACTCTTTTACCATATTTGAGGATTTTAACTTCAAATCATAGAGCGAGGTTTCGTATTATTTAGATCCAAGAAAAGACATATGACAATGTTGTTTCCAATACAAATGATAAAAAACAATGTGTTTTCATTAGAATGAACTAAAATGTTGTTGATTTTCCGTTTATATTACCGATTGAAGATGTACACGTAAAACAGCTCTAATCCGGCTGAAACGTCGATATATGCAATAAAAACAGAACTTCTCCCCTTTTCAATATCTTACTCAGTATTTTAACGAGAAACAAATAGATGGTTGAAAATGAAGTATTTAAGGTTATCATCTAATCAATTATGTGTTTGCATCATTTTTATCGTATATATAATGAAAACCCATAAACTGAAAATTCACAAAAACGTGGAAAAACGGTAAAATATTGCCTAATTCGATTATATTTTGTTTAAATCACACAGAGGAAAAGGGGATGATAAACGTCAAAATATTGCTAAATTCGATGATTTTTCGTACGAAACAAAATGCAAGAAAACTTGCTTAAAATGCAATATTATGCGAAATTCTGAGATTTGAAAGCCAAATCACATATCGTGATACTACATGAAATAGTATCGAAATATTGGTAAAAATGAATATATTTACGTATTATCAAACTACATGAAAAACGTGAAAAAAGTCACTATTTTACCATATTTGAGGATTTTAACTTCAAATCATAAGGCGAGGTTTCGTATTATTTAGATCCAAGAAAAGACATATGACAATGTTGTTTCCAATACAAATGATAAAAAACAATGTGTTTTCATTAGAATGAACTAAAATGTTGTTAATTTTCCGTTTATATTACCGATGGAAGATGTACACGTAAAACCGCTCTAATCCGGCTGAAACGTCGATATATGCAATAAAAACCGAACTTCTCCCCTTTTCAATATCTTACTCAGTATTTTAACGAGAAACAAATAGATGGTTGAAAATGAAGTATTTAAGGTTATTATCTAATCAATTATGTGTTTGCATCATTTTTATCGTATATATAATGAAAACCCATAAACTGAAAATTCACAAAAACGTGGAAAAACGGCAAAATATTGCCTAATTCGATTATATTTTGTTTAAATCACACAGAGGAAAAGGGGATGATAAACGTCAAAATATTGCTAAATTCGATGATTTTTCGTACGAAACAAAATGCAAGAAAACTTGACTAAAATTCAATATTATGCGACATTCTGAGATTTGAAGGCCAAATCACATATCGTGATACTACATGAAATAGTATCGAAATATTGGTAAAAATGAATATATTTATGTAATATCAAACTACATGAATAACGTGAAAAAGTCACTATTTTTTCATATATGAGGATTTTAACTTCAAATCATAGAGCGAGGTTTCGTATTATTTAGATCCAAGAAAAGACATATGACAATGTTGTTTCCAATACAAATGATAAAACCAATGTGTTTTCATTAGAATTAACTAAAATGTTCCTGATTTTCCGTTTATATTACCGACGGAAGATGTACACGAAAACATCTCTATTCCGGCTGAAACGTCGATATATGCAATAAAAACAGAACTTCTCCCCTTTTCAATATCTTACAATTATCTTTCAATATTTTAACGAGAAACAAATAGATGATTGAAAATGAAGAATTTAAGGTTACTATCTAATCAATTATGTGTTTGCATCATTTTTATCGTATATATAATGAATTAATACCCATAGACTGAAAATTCACAAAAAACAAGGAAAAACGGCAAAATATTGCCTAATTCGATTATATTTTGTTTAAATCACACAGACGAAGAGGGGATGATAAACGTCAAAATATTGCTAAATTCGATGATTTTTCGTTGGAAACAAAATGCAAGAAAACTTGCTTAAAATGCAATATTATGCGACATTCTGAGATTTGAAGGCCAAATCACATGTCGTGATACTACATGAAATAGTATCGAAATATTGGTAAAATGAATATATTTACGTATTATCAAACTACATGAAAAACGTGAAAAAGTCACTATTTACCATATTTGAGGATTTTAACTTCAAATCATAGAGCGAGGTTTCGTATTATTTAGATCCAAGAAAAGACATATGACAATGTTGTTTCCAATACAAATGATAAAAAACAATGTGTTTTCATTAGAATGAACTAAATGTTGTTGATTTTCCGTTATATTACCGATTGAAGATGTACACGTAAAACAGCTCTAATCCGCCTGAAACGTCGATATATGCAATAAAAACCGAAACTTCTCCCCTTTTCAATATCTTACTCAGTATTTTAACGAGAAACAAATAGATGGTTGAAAATGAAGTATTTAAGGTTATTATCTAATCAATTATGTGTTTGTATCATTTTTATCGTATATATAATGAAAATCCATAACTGAAAATTCACAAAACACGTGGAAAAACCTTAAAATATTGCCTAATTCGATTATATTTTGTTTAAATCACACAGAGGAAAAGGGGATGATAAACGTCAAAATATTGCTAAATTCGATGATTTTTCGTACGAAACAAAATGCAAGAAAAACTTGCTTAAAATGCAATATTATGCGAAATTCTGAGATTTGAAAGCCAAATCACATATCGTGATACTACATGAAATAGTATCGAAATATTGGTAAAAATGAATATATTTACGTATTATCAAACTACATGAAAAACGTGAAAAAAAGTCACTATTTTACGATATTTGAGGATTTTAACTTCAAATCATAAGGCGAGGTTTCGTATTATTTAGATCCAAGAAAAGACATATGACAATGTTGTTTCCAATACAAATGATAAAAAACAATGTGTTTTCATTAGAATTAACTAAAATGTTGTTGATTTTCCGTTTATATTACCGATGGAAGATGTACACGTAAAACCGCTCTAATCCGGCTGAAACGTCGATATATGCAATAAAAACCGAACTTCTCCCCTTTTCAATATCTTACTCAGTATTTAAACGAGAAACAAATAGATGATTGAAAATGAAGTATTTAAGGCTGTTATCCATCAATTATGTGTTTGCATCATTTTTATCGTATATATAATGAATAAATACCCATAGACTGAAAATTCACAAAAAACAAAGAAAAAACGGCAAAATATTGCCTAATTCGATGATATTTTGTTTAAATCACACAGACGAAAAGGGGATGATAAACGTCAAAATATTTAAGGTCTTAAATATTTTAAATATTTGACCTAGGTCTTTTACTAATTTTTGCACTGCTCAGAGGCCATGTGCATACTCTACACAATTATGGCGTCAATATGTGCACGAGCTCGTAAGCCTGCACTGCTCAGCGGCCATGTGTGTACTGACGCCTTGCTTGGCATGCCATGCATTCCACCCCGTCCTTTTCCCCATATGTTCTGGACGTATCCAGTTTTCAGTTGATTTTATTATCAGCTGAGGGAGGGAGGAAGACATTTATGTATTTGTTATTTACGTGTATATCCAGTCTTTAATAAATTATTTTTTCATATTTTAACCTGTAGACTGGAACAATTATATACTAACTAGCTGTATCCAGCCACACGTTGCTGAGCCACAGCAACCTTCCCCTGTCTCCCAGTCCTCCTCACCATTTCCCCTCCCTCGTCCCCTCGTCCTCCCAAACCTAAATTCTCCCCTCCCCTCGTTCAAACCTGCGGAAAGATTGCTTGAATGCTCAGCACTCATGTCAGGGGTCACTTCAAATGCACTCTCCCTTGTTGTTGTTGCACAGGTGAAGAGGCAAATGTAGGCTTTCACTGGAACTTCGTCCTTGGTGCCTGTGAGAGTTAATGCTTCTGTGTAGTCTACCCCTGTGGTCTGAAAAGGACGAAGGTGGACAACTCATTTGCTAGAGGGTGGAGGAGGTTCGTGATGAGGACACACCCGAGCATCATATCTCAGGCAGATTACAAAGGATTTTATTATGGATTTTACAGGTCTGACGACCTTGAGGAAGCGAAAACTGTTGTCTCAGGCCAGTGAGAGTATCTAGTACCCCACCATGAAAAGAGCCATGCATGTGTATGTGTAACACAATTATCCTGCTGATGATGTGGTGATGGGGGGAGAAACATTAGATTCTTTTTCGGCGTGTCCTAAACGTCCTCCACACCTTAGTATATTATTACTGTCCATGTCAAACCAGTGACCTAGGTCTTTTACTAATTTATCTGGGAGGTTTTCCATAATCTATCCCACAGGTTTCAGTCTGGGCTCGCTTGACCCAGTACTTTAATGGACTAGGAAATTGGTGTTTGATTCCAATTCTGATCAGGAAATGAAATACTACTTGTGTTACACCAAGTAATAATCTGACCATACCACAGTTTCAGTAAAGTGGAGGTTATTTAATGTTTTGGTCAGGTAATGAGCCAATCTATCTCCTAACAACTCTCGATTAGCTTCATGATATATGTTTAGCAGATTTTCTTCACTGCTGCTGGTTCCCTGGAAATTATGCATATTCAAGTTATTGCTAATATTTGTTTTATTTGTTTTATTTGAGGTATTAGACTTATTCAAATATATCTAAGGTTACTTGAAGCAGAAACGGTGAAGAGGTAGCACCAAACAAAACTGATGCAAACCTATATGTTATTATTTCACTGTGTGGATCACTAGGATCCTTTGATCCAGAGAAACTTGGAGTAATTACGGTCTTCTTCTTGGAGACCTACCCAAAGGAATGCTTTGCTGATATCAGCTGTGTATGCATAAGTCTCTATGCAAAATCTTAACATCACATCTTATAGCCTCTGGGTTATGCTGGGGCCTGTCTTTCAATGAGACACTATTTGGTGTAGCTTTAGCACTACAGTTAAATACAATCCATATAGGTGTGGTAACTATATTCGATGAATTTGTTACCGAGCTGTTGTTGTATTATCTCATGGTACAATTTAGGTATTCAGGTGTTTATTTAAGCATAACACCTGAGATTTTAATTTTTTTAGTGACATGAAATGATTTAATGGAAGTTGTTGATGGTTCAACTTCCATGGTAGTCTGACCCAGTATTGATTTTCTTTGTAAACAACCAAGTCAATTGTTTATATGTCCATGTATCGTCTGGACTAAGTTGTTCAAGGTTAATGCCTAAAGTGTCTAGATCCCATAATTTGTGTTCATGGGGATCAGGTTCATCCTTGAACATGTCTCTGAATTTAAGTGGTGTCTCTATGCTTAGTTATGCAACCATCACTGGGTTGACATCTTTGTAGTCCACAGTTGTGGGCTGCCTTTAACTCAGTACTGGGCCAGCGAGCAATTTACCTCTCGCAGATAGAAACAGGTTCATTCCCTGCTGTTTAGTGCTTCCAGTTATGAACTTATAGTAATAGTCCGCACCTCCAAGTATACCGATATTTGTGAGGTGATCTGACATAATTTTATTGCTAGCCAACTTTAATCCTTTTCTTTGAAGGAGTTTGGCTGTGTTACTTAGACCATGTACAAATAGGTCAGATGGAATTTTGTCTACCAATATAGCCTGTACTGGTCTAGTATAACCGCCAAGGCATACTGGTGGTCTTACTACTTAATATTCTTGTGGTTCTATATTAGTCAGGAAGCCTGATATGTTTAATTTTACTTGACGTATTGGTTTAAGTTTTAAGGCATCTGCCATCTCTTTTGTGACAAAAGTCTTTTGTGATTCAATCAAACAGACAACAAGTGGTAATCTTGGACCTTTTATTGGTTATATGTAATTGAGCCGTGGGTAAAGTCACATTATTGTCGGACTTTGTGGTTAGTATATTTATATCCTGTCGTACTTTACAGTACTGTATTGTAGTAAAGGTTTCTTCTTCCACCTGATGTTAGGGCGATCTAGGTCTAATGTCTCTACACAGCACTGTATGGTGGATGGTGAGTCACAATAACGTGGCTGAAAAATGTTGACCAAACCACACACACATTAGAAATTAAAGAGACGACGACGTTTCGGTCCGTCCTGGACTATTATCAAGTCGATTGTCATGAGACAAGGTGGTTGTTGTTGTTGTTGTATTAGATTTAGATTCTCAGAGCGAAATGCCGATGTAGCATGTGCTATAGTGAGCCTGTAATTGAGTTCGGTTATTCTCGATAACTTTGTTACTGTGATATTGGGTCAAAGTTTTAAATGGAGTTGTGGTTTCCTCTTTTTCCCCTTATTTCGCACCTGTTTTAGTGATGTTTCAATAACATTATCTTAATTGTGGATGTAGATGTAGAATGTTCACTAGTGTGTCCCATTCTTCAACTGCAATTTCTAATCATTGTAGTCACTGTGGAATTTGCCATCCTAATGCAGCTGCTCTCGTTCGATTATTGTTGAGTTGGATGCACCGGGCTTCAGTGGCTTCACATTCAAGTAAGTAAAGCTATAGTGGCGCACTGCAATATATTGCACAAAAATGACACTCTTTAACTATTGGGTTTATTACCTCTCAGCAGCACTTGTAACCAAGTCTGATTCTGTGTATGGGTATCTTTTTGAGGTTATTTTGAGATGATTTCTGGGTTAGTGTCCCCACGGACCGGTCCCGACCAAGCCTCCTTTTTGTTACACACCCCCCAGTAAGCAGCCCGTAGCATCTGTCTAACTCAGAGGTACCTATTTACAAGTAACAGGAGCATCAGGGGGTGAAAGAAACTCTGCCCATTTGTTTCTGCCTCCACCGGGGATCGAACCTGGAACCTCAGGAGAACGAATCCAAAGCGGTGAAAGATCAGCTGTCAGGCCGCATTCATGCTACTGATATGTCTCTGGATATATTTTTGACAGGCTTGAAAGATTAGTACCCAGTGGCTTGTTCGTACCACATCGCAGGGGATCTTCCTTCTGCTACTTTGACTGTTGCGACTTTTGATAGTTGGGAGAATTTTCTTCTTGATTTGCTCCTTAATCTGTGAAAAAAAACTTGGAGGTATTTTAACCTGTACAACAGATAGAACAGTGGCAGTTTTTGCTAGTGAGTCTGCTTTTTCATTGCTTTTTATGCCAATGTTACTTGGTATCCTATTTAGGTTGATTGACAGCCGTAGATTGTGGGCTTCTTTTCCTATATTTAGGAGTTCTGTGATGAGTTGATGAGTATTATCTTTGTTCTCGCTGGATAACAATGCCTGGAGCGAAGATTTAGATTCGGTATGAATGATGATATCACGTAAATTATTTTCAATTGTATAATTTACGGCCTCCTTCAAGGCATATAATTGTGTTTATACAATATTGAGCACCCACTATTCATGCTCCAGTAAGCTTCATAGTTGTTAGTGTAAACTGCCGCCCCAGCAGAACCTCTTTCTTCATCAACTGATCCATCTGCAAAGATGTAAGTGGTTGTAGGTCTCGAAATGGTTTTCATTTGTTGTTCTATGACTGCTTTGAGCCTCTGGGAGTCACATGTTGATTTTTTAACTGGTATTCAATCCTTCAATGATTATCTTTAGACTCGATTCTTCCCATGGAGTAGGCTGCGGAAAGTGTTGATATGATGTATCTTCACCTTTGTTTTCAATGGTCCATTTCAAGTCAACTTTCTCTAGAATATTCAACAGATAACCAGTCCATGCACTTGTTCTATATTGAAGGTTTCTGTGAAGCGATCTGTGTATGCTATCTTTGATTGGCTGTCTGGCTGGGGTTCCAATAAGTTTTTGCTGTTATGGTGGTTATTCTTTGTTGATACTGCTTTCTAAGGTAAATAAGTTTGTTTCCATTGTTAGATTCTCTCGACGCGTCCATATAGGTGCTCCCAGCATTGTTCTAAGGGCATCATTTTGAAACACTTCCAGTTTCTCCCATTGATTATCACTGAGGAACGTAAGAGAAGGAGCTGCATAGTCAATTGCTTGAACGTAGTACATTCTGAGTACTGGTAGAGATGCACCATCTCTAAGATTTGTCAGGGAGCGCAAATCTGAGTTTCTGGCTTTACAGCGTTGCCGAAAATATTCAAAAGCTAAAGTCAAATTCCAAGGAAAAACATTTTCCTCAAAGGGACTGGAAAATTGGACTCCGCAGGGAAGAATACTAAGCCCCTTCCTCTTAAACTGTCTCATGGAACAATTCATGAAGCTAAAATTACCAAAGCCAAACTGCGTAACTATGCAGACGACTTTGTGGTCATCACCAATGTCAAAGGCGCCTAGACATCATCAACAGGGAAGCGGAGCGCATAACAGTGAAAAAATACAGCAATAAAACCAAATGTAATGACCGTTAAAATGAGAACTCAAGACATACGGTAATAGTTATAATACAAAAAAATAAGTATAACACAACTCGTTTTGAAAACAAATCCCACCCCTCAAAAGAGGATTTGTACAATATTTAAGCACTTGATAGGTTGTACAATGTTCAGTTCAACACTAGTCAAGTAATATATCCCACCCAGACATTGGATCAGTACAAATAAATGGATTAGGCTAGGTTGACCATTACTCAATTCAGCTCTAGCCTAATATTGTCCTACCCCATTCATAAGGATTGGCAAGAGAATTAAATATCATATTGTGCAAGAAATTGTATACTGCAATATTTTATTAGTTTTTTATTTTATAATAAATAAGTGATATATATACATGTACAATATATGACCTTCTCGCTACAACCTCTTATGGGGCCGGATTCAGGAAGGTACTTACGAAGGTTTTTCCTCTTAGCTAAGAGCGTTTTCCATCTTAGCGCCTTCGTGGCTGCTACGTCCGTATTCAATTAACTACCCTTAGTGGAAAAACCTTCGTAAGTTCATTCCGGGATTTAAGTGTGGTTTCGACCACTCGTAGCTTTACGTAAACTGGATATAAGTAATTTTTTCTCTACTACATAACACTGGGATCGATTTATGATATTGGAACATGACCAAAATATTATAGCTGGTGAATCTAGTGAAGAAGAGTCCTTCGTGTTAGTTATATATGCATTCTCTGCTTGAAACTTGAAGTAAATATGTGTTTGATGATAGTAGAATTAGTTTTATAATAGCAAAATATTATACCAGTAGTTATTAAGTAACACTGGTGAACATGAAAAATGAGAGAAGGTAATGAGCCCTGCCTGATGGGATCATTTACTATCACCAAATGCCCCTGCTCACCTAGTAGTAAGGGTGTACCTTAGCTATACATACCCATTTCTAATTTATTTAGTTTGGTTTTATTTTAAATTAAATCTGGGTGAGACATAAAATAAAAATATGCTGCACAAATGATGTTAGGTAAGGAGAAGGGTAAAAATGTCACAAACTTTATTCATTGAATACTTAAAGCTATAATTATGACTATATATATTATTAAAAAAGAGAGAGGGAAGTAGGGGTCCAAGACCTCTTCCTGTTATACAATTTGGGTGTGGAACAAGTAATTATCAAAAGAAGGCACCATGCCGGGAAGGCTTTGTAGCAGTAAGGCAGTGAGGTGAGGCAGCTACTTATTTGAGAAATGCTTATTTTATTTACCTTATAAGCTGAGGCAACTTATTTTATTTGAGGAATACTCAGCTGATTCCTCTACATTTAGCATGGAACAAATTTGTGTCCAAGACCTCTTCCTGTTACACAATTTGGCTGTGTGTAACCAAACTAGAAGTGCTCTACAAATCAAGGGACCCAGAATGTGGAATGACCTCCCGAATCATGTCATAGGCTGTACCTCTCTCAACCAGTTTAAGAGTTAAACCAAGTACTGCCTAATTAACTCCATGTAACCTAACTTACCTCCTAAATGTCAACCCATGTCTTGCTATTTTTTTAAACAACGCTGTTCACCAACATGTGCAATTGCTGATTTATGCTATGTTATCCCTCTTTTCGTATTTTTTATTCCTTCTTTCAACACAATTTATACCTAATCCCGATTACTATTAAGTTTTAGTCTGTGTTTTTCCCCCACACCTTGCCCGAAATGCTATGAGTATTAGTGGCTTTAGGTATTGTATGTACTAGCTCTGTCTATAAATCCAACATTATGTTTGTAAATCAACTGTATGTACTTTTCCTGAATAAAATGTATTTATTATTTATTTTTTAATCAGTAAGTATTAAAAGAAGGCACCAAGCTGGGAAGGCTATGTAGCACCATTGTGTGTAACAATACACCAAATTTTTTTTTAACAAATAATGCACCTGTATGGTAAAACAAATCCTGTCAGCTGTAAAAATATTGATGCAGTTATTTAAATGAAAAATATAATGAAAGAAATATTACTGGTTTATTTTTATCCTATCTTTTTGTACTGTACACTATATCCAAGGAAGTGAAAAATTGAGACATAATGCACAATTTAATGAATGATTAGCATGGATTAGCAGTTCAAAAGAAATATGACTATTACATATCAACATGAGATCTTAATGATCCATGGTCAACATGATTTAATAAGGATAATACAGTAATGAATTTGTAATAATACAAACTATAATTTAAAATCTTTATTACTGATT
Source organism: Procambarus clarkii (assembly GCF_040958095.1). Lineage (NCBI taxonomy): Eukaryota > Metazoa > Arthropoda > Malacostraca > Decapoda > Cambaridae > Procambarus > Procambarus clarkii. The sequence continues at coordinate 12,381,316 of NC_091211.1, forward strand.
TTTTTTTATTAAGAAGATTAGGTATACACAGCAATGTACTACTACCCTATTCTATATGGAATATTACACAGTGTAGATTAAAAACTAGCTATAAGTTTATCTAATACTCCCATCTCACAGGATGGTTAGACATACTGTACATGGAATCAATTTAGAAAATACCAGCCTCAATACAAAAAACAAATCAACTCTGACTAAACAACTCTAAGGAATTTTCACAAGAGGTAAGCACTGAATCATGGAAACATTATATTATAATTACTCTTACCAGTTTCTACCAGACTCTTCTCAAACAATGTATTTTTAAACATGTTTAGGTATACACAGCAATGTGCTGCTTCCCTATTCTGTTAAAAGGATCACACAGTATAGATCAAAAACCAGCTACAAACTCATCCAACATCCTCACCTCACAGGATGGCCAGTCATACATGGAATTAGGAGAGAACAAAATACTTAATGCTGATCTATTAGCCTCCACTGGCAAAATCTGGGTGCAGCACAAGAATATCTTCCAATATTCCTGAGTGTATGAAGTAATTACAGAGCTCAAAATACCTCATACCATTTGGTATGAAGTCACTGATAACAGGACAATCACAGATATAGTGTTGGAGAGTATGTTCTCTCAAGTAGGACTGAAAACAGACTTTTTTTTCCACCAAGAGGGCTATAAACCCATGGAACCGCCTACCCGCTGAAACCGTAAATGCCAAATTCCAGCTAAAAAATATCATTAAGACAATTGGCTGGCCCTTTAACAAGCCGCCGGCTTTCTGTCCTCTTCTAGGCCACTAGATAGTTAGTGGCCCTTGGGTAAATTCAGTAAATATATACAATAATTGTCAGCGCATCTTCCGAGCAACAAGGACAGCTACACAGTATCTCTTAGAATTACGTAGGTAAACAACAAATGTAACATATTTGTTTACTACAATGTCGGTGCTGGCTGTAGAAGTTGAAAAAACATTGTTTTACTTCGAAATATACTAATTTTATAAGAAAATTCGACGTAAATAGGAGGCAGTAGAGCTCCGATAAATCAGCACTAAATCTTCAATATAAAGAATGTTGCTGCTCTCTGATTGGCCAAACGAAACACAGTAGTGACCTCTATCGGCACGCAGGTGAACCAACAATTTTCTTCCTAAGTGGACCTTACTGAATCGCACCTAAGCATCTTCTTAGGGCACACTTGGGAACCTTCGTAGCAAACCCACTTACGAAGAAATACACAGAGCTTCCTGAATCTAGGTCATGGTACTTAATGGTGTTCATTAGTTTATAAGCTACGTGTGCTCGTGATTCACGTGAGAGGTGTACTCTCTATCTGGAGAAATATTCTCACTCAATGGTCGAGCTGTGAAGTGAAAATAGGTGAAAATAACAGCATTGTTCTATTAGAGTAAATACTACAGCTGAGTTATTTGTTTTGAAGGAGGTAATTATTCTTCTGAGGTAATTAGCTAACTCAGATGGGTTACGTGATGGGTGTAAGTCATTACCACCTAGATATTATGGTTAAATGATGTGACCACTCTAGTGCTGCAGTTAATATTGTGTTATTATAAAAATTGTGAGCAGTTGCTCTTGGTGACCTGAATATTGTTACCTCTACTTCAGGTATGGTGGCAAGTCTCTTGGGTACTTGGTTATGCCCACTATTGCCACTTTGAACATTAGGCCTTGTGTTTAATGACAGCTATGGTTTCAATCACTTTAATTGTTGATTGAGGTTGTAGAGTTAGAAATAAATAAATATATATATATATATATATATATATATATGTCGTACCTAGTAGCCAGAACGCACTTCTCAGCCTACTTTGCAAGGCCCGATTTGCCTAATAAGCCAAGTTTTCCTGAATTAATATATTTTCTCTAATTTTTTTCTTATGAAATGATAAAGCTACACATTTCATAATGTATGAGGTCAATTTTTTTTTATTGGAGTTAAAATTAACGTAGATATATGACCGAACCTAACCTAACCTATATGGGCCTAATAGGTTAGGTTAGGTTAGGTAGCCGAAAAAGTTAGGTTAGGTTAGGTTAGGTAGGTTAGGTTGTCGAAAGAACATTAATTCATGAAAACTTGGCTTATTAGGCAAATCGGGCCTTGCATAGTAGGCTGAGAAGTGCGTTCTGGCTACTAGGTACGACATATATATATATATATATATATATATATATATATATATATATATATATATATATATATATATATATGTTGTACCTAGTAGCCAGGACGTTGTACTCGGCCTACAATGCAAAGTCCGATTTGCCTAATAAGCCAAGTTTTCCTGAATTTATATATTTATATATTTTTTTCTTATGAAAGGATAAATCTGGCTATTTCATTAAGTATAAGTTAATTTCTGTAAGTTTGAGTTAAATCTAACGTAGATATATGACCGAACCTAACCAACCCTACCTAACCTAATGTATAGGTTAGGTAGGTAGTATATACCTGTATATATATATATACAGGTATATACTATTATACAACCTGCATAATAGACAAAACCCAAGATGCAAGAAGATTACAAATTCTTGAAGCAATTCACATAAGAATAGAACAACCTACCATGAACACCCAAATCACGGAACTATTTACTCTACCCACCATGAGAGTAAGGACAAGACCAGAACATAACGATGCCAATACAGAAGACACTGTTCAACATAGCTGACCAATTACACTTGATTAATCTTTGTATGTAGATAGCAACTGCCTCGTATGGGCCAATAGGCCTTCCGCAGTTACCTCTATTCTTATGTTTCACCCCACATTTATCCCTTATGAATCCCCTCATGTTTTCACCTTTATTGTCTTAGCACCTGACGCAGTGCGGGTATAAAATCAACCAAACCTGAAAATTCTTTTCACTTGAGAATGAACCATGGAGGTTCGTAACGTTGTGCAAATTGTATAAATAAGTGTTATACATTCTATAGTAATTCACTTCTTTTCTTCACCTTGAAATTACGAAAATGAGTTTTGGAGAACTCCTATTTCAGCTAAGCCCTGATGCTAAAAAAATAGAGGGATAGAAGCCCTAAATCAGATGATAGTAAATACAGAATATGCGGTCATATTCAATGAGACATGTACTTCTCGGCCTACTATGCAAGGCCCGATTTGCCTAATAAGCCAAATTTTCCTGAATTAATATATTCTCTCTAATTTTTTTCTTATGAAATGATAAAGCTACCCATTTCATTACGTATGAGGTCAATTTTTTTTATTGGAGCTAAAAATAAAGTAGATATATGGCCGAACCTAACCAACCCTACCTAACCTAACCTAACCTATCTTTATAGGTTAGGTTAGGTTAGGTAGCCGAAAAAGTTAGGTTAGGTTAGGTTAGGTAGGTTAGGTAGTCGAAAAACAAATAATTCATGAAAACTTGGCTTATTAGGCAAATCGGGCCTTGCATAGTAGGCATAGAAATGAGTTCTGGCTACTAGGTACGACATATATATATATATATATATATATATATATATATATATATATATATATATATATATATATATATATGTATATATATATATATATATATATATATATATATATATATATATATATATATATATATATACATATATATATATATATATATATATATATATATATATATATATATATATATATATATATATGTCGTACCTAGTAGCCAGAACGCACTTTTTGGCCTACTATGCAAGGCCCGATTTGCCTAACAAGCCAAGTTTTCCTGAATTAATATATTTTCTCTAATTTTTTTCTTATGAAATAATAAAGATACGCATTTCATTGCGTATGAGGTCAATTTTTTTTATTGGAGTTAAAATTAACGTAGATATATGACCGAACCTAACCAACCCTACCTAACCTAACCTAACCTTTCTTTATAGGTTAGGTTAGGTTAGGTAGCCGAAAAAGTTAGGTTAGGTTAGGTTAGGTAGGTTAGGTAGTCGAAAAACAATTAATTCATGAAAACTTGGTTTATTAGGCAAATCGGGCCTTGCATAGTAGGCTGAGAAGTGCGTTCTGGCTACTAGGTACGACATATATATATATATATATATATATATATATATATATATATATATATATATATATATATATATATATATATATATATATATTGCTTCGAAATTTTGACACAACGTTCCTTTCGAATTCCCGTGTGTTTTGATGTACCTATTATATAGATACCACACCTGTGACAGGTAAAAAACACGCTTTTCTTGAAAAACAGCGCCATCTGTTGCCTGTAAAAGCAACACAGGTTGCTATTATGGGCAGCATACGGGCAAGTTATTACTTGAAACACAGGTTGCTATTACTAGTAATCAAATAAACTAAATATGTTACGATTCCATTTCAATGTTTCCGATTGCATTGATAATTTTTTCATAGATTTCAATTTATTTTCATATTGATTTAATTATTTTGTGTGACATTACATTGGAATTGAGCTGTATGGTTTATGATACCTTTCATTTCGTGAGTATAGTATATTTTTTATTTTTTCATTATTTTTCCTTTCGTTTTTTTAACTGTTCTTATTTTTCAGTGCAATTGGCGGTGGAATTGAGCTGTGTCGATTGATCTGCGTTTTAATTGAAATATTTCGTTAGTATTTGTTTTGTTTTTTAAACAAGAAAATGGACAACGCGTATATTTCACAGCTACAAATGTGCAACAAATAGCTGTGAATCCACCGGCTACAACGTTAACTGCTTTTTTAACGTTATGTCAGAATGATGCATTTGTGAAAACACTGCTGTATTCGGAAGTGCCTCCGTATTACATGTGGAATGCGAGTAAAAACTCATTTGAACGACGCAGAAGAGGAGAGCGAAAGTCGACGGACATCCTGGCATCCGTGCCATCCCAATCAAGATATGCTTCTTTCTTCGCATGCTGTTGGTGAATGTGCTCGGTCCAACGTCTTCCAGCCATTGAAACTTTTCAACGGCGTTACACATGCCACTTTCCGTAGTGCATGTCAAGCTCTGTATTTATTGTAGAACGACCGACACTGGGATGTATGCATTAATGATGCGTCAAACACGTCACATCCAAATCAAATTCGTGCATTGTTTGCAATCATATTGACTGCGTGCTTTCCTTCGTCTCCAACAGAGTTATGGGAGAAATATAAATCGCACTTAGCTAAAGATATTGTCCATTGAATACGCAAGGAAAATTCATATATGAACGTGGATTTCATAGCAGAAATCTACAGCGAAGCGTTAATAATGATTGAGGATTTGTTCTTAGAAATTCCTAACAAAGTTCTCAATCAATTGGGAATGCCATCACTGAATCGATCTGCTGCTGCTTCGTTCCATGTAGAATTGCGTCGTGGACAAAATTACAACACGGGTGATCTGTTGTCGTATATGCAATCAATATTCCTAAGCTAACGTTTGAGCAAAAATGCTATTGAGATCAAATAATTCAAACTGTCAATAACGAGCTTGGAGAAATCTTCTTAGATGCGCCAGGAGGAACTGGTAAAACCTTCCTAATTAGATTGATTCTGGCAGCAATTTAATCCCAAAATGGCGTAGCCTTAGCTCTTGCATCGTCCTGAATAGTTGCGACATTGCTTCCAGGTGGAAGAACTGCTCATTCGGCTTTGAAATTGACAATGAACGTGAAATTAATTGAAACTCCCACGTGCAACATTTCCAAAGCATCCGGCATGGGAAAATTATTGCAGAAATGCAAACTTATTGTTTAGGATGAATGCACAATGGACAACAAAAAGTCGCTCGAGGTTCTTGATCGATCATTGATATGCATGGAAACATCAGACCGTTTTGGAATACACTAATATTGCTTGCAGGATATTTCAGGCAAACATTACCTGTAATTCCTCGATCGACACCAGCGGACAAAATAAATGCTTGCCTGAAATACTCTACTTTGTGGTGCCACGTGAAGACGTTAAAATTAACTACAAATTTGCGTGTTCAACTGCAAAACGATCATTCAGCTGAGATATTCTCACATCAATTTCTGGAAATTGGGAACGGAAACGTGTCGGCTGATCTGACCTCAGAGCGAATTTCATTGCGTCATAACTTCTGCAATTTAGTGACGTCAAAAAAGAAAAAAGTATTTCCTAATATTCAAGCCAATTATAAGTATCGCGATTGGCTGAGTGAACGAGCTATTCTTGCGACCAAGAACAAACACGTCTGCAAACTTAGCAATACAATTCAGTCTTACATTGAACGCGAGGAAGTCACATACAAGTCCGTCGACATTGTTCTGGAAACAGATGAAGCGGGTAATTATCCAAACAGAATTTTTGTATTCACTCGATCTGCCAGGGATACCACTGCACGTACTGCAATTGAAAATCGGCGAGCAAATTATCATGTTGCGAAATATCAACTAGCCAAAGCTTTGCAACGTCACGTGGCTTGCAGTAAAAAATAATCAGTAGCATCGTAGAAGCAACAATCTTGACAGGACCTTTCAAATGTGGAGATGTCCTCATTGCTTGCATTCCTCGGATTTCAGCAGATATGCCATTTCAATTTAAGAGATTGTAATTTCCAATTCGATTGGCGTTTGCAGCTACCATCAACAAAGCTCAGGACCAATCTTTAAAATTGTACGGTTTACATCTAGACACGGATTGCCTCTCACATGGACAATTATATGTTGCGTGTTCTAGAGTCGGCAAACCAGACAATCTCTATATCTCCCCAGACAATGGAACAACAAAAGCATTGCATACCCACAAGCATTGTGAAAATAAACATATTAGATATATGTTAATGGATTGGATTGGACCCTACAAACAAACATTATAAATATATATATATATATATATATATATATATATATATATATATATATATATATATATATATATATATATATATATATATATATATATATATATATATATATATATATATATATATATATATATATATATATATATATATATATATATATATATGCGAACAAGCCTGAATGGTCCCCAGGACAATATATATATATATATATATATATATATATATATATATATATATATATATATATATATATATATATATATATATATATATATGTGTGTGTCGTACCTAGTAGCCAGAACGCACTTCTCAGCCTACTATGCAAGGCCCGATTTGAATAATAAGCCAAGTTTTCATGAATTAATTGTTTTTAGACTACCTAACCTACCTTACCTAACCTAACCTAACTTTTTCGGCTACCTAACCTAACCTAACCTATAAAGATAGGTTAGGTTAGGTAGGGTTGGTTAGGTTCGGTCATATATCTACGTTAATTTTAACTCCAATAAAAGAAAATTGACCTCATACACAATGAAATGGGTAGCTTTATCATTTCATAAGAAAAATTTAGAGAAAATATATTAATTCAGGAAAACTTGGCTTATTAGGCAATTCGGGCCTTGCATAGTAGGCTGAGAAGTGCGTTCTGGCTACTAGGTACGACATATATACATATACATATATATATATATGTCGTACCTAGTAGCCAGAACTCACTTCTCAGCCTACTATTCAAGGCCCGATTTGCCTAATAAGCCAAGTTTTCCTGAAATAATATATTTACTATAATTGTTTTCTTATGAAATGATAAAGCAACCCTTTTCTCTATGTATGAGGTCAATTTTTTTTTATTGGAGTTAAAATTAACGTAGATATATGACCGAACCTAACCAACCCTACCTAACCTAACCTAACCTATATTTATAGGTAAGGTTAGGTTAGGTAGCCAAAAAAAGCTAGGTTAGGTTAGGTTAGGTAGGTTAGGTAGACGAAAAAACATTAATTCATGAAAACTTGGCTTATTAGGCAAATCGGGCCTTGAATAGTAGGCTGAGAAGTGCGTTCTGGCTATTAGGTACGACATATATATATATATATATATATATATATATATATATATATATTTATATATATATATATATATATATATATATATATATATATATATATATATATATATATGTATATATATATATATATATATATATATATATATATATATATATATATATATATATATATATATATATATATATATATCTTGTAACCATCAAATGCATAATAAAGCACAAAAAATAAAAAAGGAAGGGGGTGGTAGGAGAAAAGCAAACAGAAACTGTATTGGAGGGGATCTAAACATTCCCTCTAATGCGTTATGCGTGGTTTCCTCCGAGGCAATGGGTCCCCCTTCTTCCAGCTAGAGGTGGTACTCCCTTCCTATATATATATATATATATATATATATATATATATATATATATATATATATATATATATATATATATATATATATATATATATATATATATATATATATACAGACTGCACAACCAAATGGGTCTCTCTCACAGGACCAGCACCCCAACCACCACCTTCTGAAGCCCATAAGCAATCCAGCTGGGATCGCCCCATTGCCGACCAAGAAGCTGCAACTTTGCTAGAAGCTGCGACAACACCACATGACACTGCCCGACTTAAAGCTGTAGCAGCTCCCCATGCAGGTGATTTCCTATTAGCAACCCCAATGTCAGCAACCGGCACCTGTCTCACACCGCAGGCCCTCCGAATTGCCGTGGCTCTCCGCCTAGCTGCCCCAATCCACACCGAATACAGGTGTATTTGCGGCGAGGCAGAGGCCGACAGATATGGACGACATGGCCTTCTTTGCCAAAGGACGGGAGGATGGCATGCAAGACACGGCAAGGTTAATGACATTATTAAGAGAAGCCTTACCACAGCCGGTTGTCCAGCAGAGAGAGAGCCCCGTTACCTAATGTCCCGCAACTCTGATGAGCCTGTCGGTCGCCCAGACGGAATTACGGTGAACCCCTGGAAGAATGGTAGACAGTTGGTGTGGGACTACACTTGCGTTTCAACTTTAGCCAATACCTATGTTGACTTCAGTGCTACACAAGCAGGAGCAGCTGCCAATAGTAGTGAAATATACGACTAGAACCGCGCGCACCAGCTGCCAGGTGGCACTCCATGGAGTGCCAGCCGACAGGTGGCGCGCGGGTGTCTAGTCGCACAGGTTTTGGGGGAATTTCCCGGAAGTTTTGGCGCGTTTCGGACGCTCTCACCTGACAGGTGGCGCGCGGGTGTCTAGTCACACAGGCTTTTGGGGGAATTTCCCGGAAGTTTTGGCGCGTTTCGGACGCGTGTGAGCGTGTTGTGTTTGGGTATGTGGACAGGAAAGAGGGGAGGTCATGTTGGGCAGCTGACAGGTGGCGCGCGTCGCTCCCGTCCTCAAGTTTTTTTGGGGGAATTTCCCGGAAGTTATGGCGCGTGTCGGAGGTAATTGGAGCGCGTCGCTCCAGTCCTCGGGTGTTATGGTAAGTGGTCGGGAAAGATGAGAGTAAGTGGTAGAGTAAGTGATAGAGTAAGAAAATAGAAGGAAGATGGAGGAAGGTGTAAAAGAGTTGATCGTGAGTTAGTGTGTAGATGAGAGGAGAAGGCAGCACGGCCTGTTATGTTGTTTTGGGATGGGAGCTGGATGGAGTTTCCCCTTCGTCTGGAGAGAGTGCTCTGGGACATTATGTGGTTAGACAAACCCATTGACCCCCCTACAGGAAGGTCTTAAGTGATGTTTGTAAGAAATGCATGGAAAAGACACGGGACTGCACCTGGCTTTTTCTGTGTTCGGGTCAAGAAAGAGAGAAGTCACTCTCGTTGTGAGACTGCAGCGGGCCATTATGTGGTTATAAAAACCATTAACGTCCCCTACAGGAAGAGCTAAGTGTGTGTGAGGATGAGGGCAAAGTCTCCTGCAGGAGGGGAGTGTACCATTACCTAAAGCGTTTTTCAATGTCGCGACGGGGTAAGCGTACTGGTCGCAGGTTGGAGCCTGACTGGTCATCTTTCCAACTAGTCTGGGTATTTCTCCTACGACACCGGAAGTGGTGGGACACCCATTACCATTGCGTTTCGCCAGGGTCTCCGACTCTCTCTCTCTATCTGTCTCTGTCTCCCTGTCTCTCTATCTGTCTCAGTCTCTCTGTCTCCATGTCTCTCTCTCTCTCTATCTGTCTCTGTCTCTCTCTCTCTCTCTCTCTCTCTCTCTCTCTCTCTCTCTCTCTCTCTCTCTCTCTCTCTCTCTCTCTCTCTCTCTCTCTCTCTCTCTCTCTCTCTCTCTCCTCTCTCTCTCTCTCTCTCTCTCTCTCTCTCTCTCTCTCTCTCTCTCTCTCTCTCTCTCTCTCTCTCTCTCTCTCTCTCTCTCTCTCTCTCTCCAGATCATTTAATAGTTGGGGAAAGTAACATCATTTTCCTTTCTCCTGCTGCCGCTGTTCACATATCTTTCTCCATTTCACTTAGACTGACAACGCATCAGAGGATGATCACCATGTCAATTTTCAAGCCCGCCTTCACTCTCACCCTTACATCCTTGTAAGGTAACACGACCAATATGCTAACTTCGTTCTTTACCCAATATCATTAATGTAACGTGGAGAATATACCAACTTCCTTCGTTCTTTGCTCAAATATCATTTTAAGAGTAACGATCTGTCTCTCTGTCTGTCTCTGTCTCTGTCCCTGTCTCGCTCAGTCTCTCTCTCTCTCTCTCTCTCTCTCTCTCTCTCTCTCTCTCTCTCTCTCTCTCTCTCTCTCTCTCTCTCTCTCTCTCTCTCTCTCTCTCTCTCTCTCTCTCTCTCTCTCTCTCTCTCTCTCTCTCTCTCTCTCTCTCTCTCTCTCTCTCTCTCTCTCTCTCTCTCTCTCTCTCTCACTCGCTCTCTCTCACCCTCTCTAAAGTCCACCACACGACCCTTCACTTAGTAAACTCAGTCAAAGTCAGTAGGTTAGCGTTTACTAAAAGAGAGAAACATTCCATATCGTCACGAAGACGCGATCTCTACCTACAAATTGTTTATGTTAACTGTGATCATTGAAATGTATGCATGTTTACTCAATCTCCATCACCTCTCCGTCCTACATCCATCCATTACAGCTGTGCGGGGCTATCTTGTCAAGGTCTCACCTTCGCGGCGGATTGAGGTGTACTGAGATAGTCAATGTAAAGGGATGACCCTTACCCTCCCCCCGTCCACCCCCACTTACCCTTACCCCTACCACCCCCTCCATGGCCGAACCATCACTGCCCCCTTCCCAGACCGGATGTTCAACTAAGCTTTAGTATCACCATTCTTTGCTGAAATAGCATTTTTTTAAAGATTATCCAGTCATAAGCTGGTCTTCAGTCTTATTATTATAACAAATCTTAATTTGATGTAAACACAACTGCGTGGGATATACATAGCACTCAGTGGACTCTCTCTCTCGCTCTCTCGCTCTCTCTCTCTCTCTCTCTCCAGATCATTTAATAGTTGGGGAAAGTAACATCATTTCCTTTCTCCTGCTGCCGCTGTTCACGTATCTTTCTCCATTTCACTTAGACTAATGGCAATTTTCGAGACCCATCGCTCACACCCTTATAACCTTGTAAGGTAACACGACCAACATGATGACAGCATTCTTTGCTCAAATATCATTAATGTAACGTGGACAATATACTAACTTCGTTCTTTGCCCAAATAACATTTTAAGAGTAACGAGCAACTTTCCGTCGATGTCTGAATAATGAAATGTAAAACCATGTTTAGCCATTACTGTACATCCAAACACAATAAAATATTTTTTTTGTTCCACACATACAAATTCCAAGCAAGTAAGCGTATATACGATAATATGGAAAAACACAGTCTTGATACTATTATTAAATTGACTTGTTCATTATCCCTGAGTTCAGGGCTGTCTCTCTTAAGACCTACATCATCCAATGTAAACACCAATCGATGAGAATAAGACCGGTGAGTCGATAGTGAAATAGCTCTGGGTTAAGTCTGTTTTTCAGTTCTTGTAACACTGTCAATGTAGCGTAATGGGAAACCAGTCTTTCTACTGACTACATAAATAGCGTTTGAAAAGGTATGCAAGTCTAGACAAACTCCTATAGCCCTTACATTCTAACACAAATAAAATATTAGCACATGATTGCATCGCATTATATCATCATTAAGTAACGTGGAGATCAACTTTCTGGCTGTTGTCCGAATATCATTATTGAAATGTGAACTCCATTTAGCCAAACACTATATCTCCATTACATCTCATAGCTTATGAATATTGCGGTATACCAGTTTTAACCGTCTATAACACAATGTAACATAACTTTCTACAGACCAAATATCGTTTTTAAATGAAAGTATGACTTAGTCCTTATTCATTACATCTCTCACCATATAAAATATTGGCGTCTACCCCTTTTAGCCCTCTGTAACACAATGTAACGCAACGTAACGTAACGCAAATCAACTTTTGCAGACCAAAATGTCATTTTGAAACGGAAAGTGAGGGATTAGTCCTTATTCATTACATCTCTCACCATATAAAATATTGACCTCGACCCCTTTTAGCCCTCTGTAACACAATGTAACGCAACGTAACGTAACGCAAATCAACTTTTTGCAGTCCAAAATGTCATTTTGAAACGGAAAGTGAGGGTTAGACCATCTCCATTACATCTCTTACCATATAAATAATTGATGGCTACCCCTTTTAGCCCTCTGTAACACAATGTAACACAACGTAACATATCGCAAATCGACTTTTGCAGTCCAAAATGTCATTTTTAAATGAAAGTATGACTTAGTCCATCTTCATTACATCTCTCACCATATAAAATATTGGCGTCTACCCCTTTTAGCCCTCTGTAACACAATGTAACGCAACGTCGCGTAACGCAAATCAACTTTTTGCAGTCCAAAAGGTCATTTTGAAACGGAAAGTGAGGGTTAGCCCATCTCCATTACATCTCTACCATATAATTAATTGTTGACTACCCCTTTTAGCCCTCTGTAACACAATGTAACACACCGTAACGTATCGCAAATCAACTTTTTGCAGTCCAAAATGTCATTTTTTAAATGAAAGTATGACTTAGCACATCTCTTACCATATAATATTGACCTCTACCAGTTTTAGCCCTCTAACACAATGTAACGTAACGCAATCAACTTTTACAGCCCAAAATGACATTTTTAAATAAAGTAGGACTTAGTCCATCTCCATTACATCTCCTTCCATAAGAATATTACGGTCTACCAGTTTTAACCCTCTGTAACACAATGTAACGTAACGGGGAAAATCATCTTTGTCGGATGAGCAAATAACATTATTGAAAATGACATCCGTGTTTAGCCATTACATCCAAACACACAAGAAAAATATTACCGCTTTTCTTGAGAAACTTATATGTGGAGATCATATCTCCAGAGTCCACACAATAAGCCACACATCACACATCTTATGTTTTCAAATCGCAGCTCGCATCTAATTTAATGTTATTTTTTTTTTGCAGAAACTATGTTTTTGAGATTATGCTCAATGTCGGCAATTACTATTCGTATCATCAAACTCCTTTCAGTCAACAAATTCTCATTTCATATCACGTGTGTAGATTAGAGAGAGAAGGCAAACATAGCATGCAGCTAGTCAAAACTTATCATAACAGATATGATTTCACAGAGTTTTTCAACCCTTGCCAGTTTTTTTTCAATGTTATCTCTTCACTCGTGCTAAGTGAGTCAGACAAAATGTGACATTTCATTTCATTATTAGCCATGCAATATGCTATTAGCTAGGTAGTCAAAACATATAACAAGCGTTATTTCACAGGAATTTTTTCTAGCAAATATGCTTCCTTTAAGCAGTTCAACACATCAAACACCAGCAGTCTGCGAAATTCCCTTTAGTCAATAATCATCCTTTACAGTATTTCTTGACTAGAATAGCACTCCAAAACATAAGTGGTCATTTTTATTCTCACTGTCGCACTATAGTCAATAATTTGTTTCGCAGAGTGACAAGTTATGCATAGTGACGAGATTTCATGGTGTGCATAGTTTAAGAGAGTTCACACTGTATTAATTACGGTCATGGATATCTTATGTTATGTTTATGAAGACCATCTCTTCTTATTTTTTATCATTTTCGCGCCACACAGCTTTACAGTCTTCTCATATTCTTTTTCAAATAAAGTTTGCTTACTGTTTTCCAGTAGATCGGCCTCACATTACATATATTAATCAATTTTCAAATTCAGTTCAGTTCTTTTCAATATCGCAGCTTTGGTGCCCCCACAGCCTGTATCTAGTTCAAGACCTCTTATTATCAATGTCATTAATACGGATATCATCAACCACGTATTGGATGTCTCTGTCATTCAGTCATCAACGTAGTATGTGTTTAATGAACGTGAGAATCACTTCATGTGCACTCATTTTAGTTTAGTTTTAAGTTTTACATCTTGAATTAATACTGCTATTGGATAGCTCAGACATTCAGTTAACATCTCAGTAAGTGAAAATCTTTTCATGTGAGCTCATTTTTAGTTTAGGATAAGGTTTTTCCATCGTGAAATGCTATTATCAGTAACAAGGTATTGGATGACACTACCATTCAGTTTACATCTCAGTAACTGTTTACTGAACATTGTTATCCATCCATGCAACCTCATTTTTTAGTTTTAAGTTTCTACGTCGTAAAAATAAAATATTACTATCACCAGCCATGTATCGGATAGCTCAACCATTCAGTTAACATCTCAGTAAGTGAAAATCTTTTCATGTGAGCTCATTTTTAGTTTAGGATAAGGTTTTCCATCGTGAAATGCTATTATCAGTAGCCAGGTATTGGGTGGGTGGACCATCCAGTTTACATCTCAGTAACAGTTTACTGAACATAGTTATCCCTCCATGCGACCTCATTTTTAGTTTAAACTTTCTCCATCGTAAATAAAAATAAAATATTACTATCACAAACCTTGTATTGGCCTGCTCCGGCATTCAGTTTACATCTCAGTAAGTGTTTACTGAATGCAAAATCGCTACATGTGTGGTCATAAGGTTTTCTCATCGTGAAATGCTATTATCAGTAACCAGGTATTGGATGACACTACCATTCAGTTTACATCTCAGTAACTGTTTACTGAACATTGTTATCCATCCATGCAACCTCATTTTTTTTAGTTTTAAGTTTCTACATCGTAAAAAATAAATATTACTATCACCACCCATGTAACGGTAGCTCAACCATTCAGTTTACAGCTCGGTAACTGTTTACTGAACATAGACATCCCTCCATGCGAGCTCATTTTTTAGTTTAAAGTTTCTCCATCGTAAAAAATAAAATATTACTATCACAAACCATGTATTGGGTGGGTCAACCATCCAGTTTACATCTCAGTAACAGTTTACTGAACATAGATATCCCTCCATGTGACCTCATTTTTAGTTTAAAGTTTCTCCATCCTAAATAAAAAATAAAATATTACTATCACAAACTTTGTATTGACCAGCTCTGGCATTCAGTTTACAACTCAGTAAGTGTTTACTGAATGCAAAATCGCTACATGTGTGGTCATTTAGTTTAAAGTTTCTCAATCTTAAAATATTACTATCAACATCAACCATGCATTGGCCGGCTTAGTCTTTCAGTTTACATCCCAGTAAGTGTTTACTGAATGCAAAATCGTTACATGTGTGGTCATTTAGTTTAAAGTTTCTCAATCTTTAAATATTACTATCATCATCAACCATGCATTGCCTGGCTAGTCTTTCAGTTTACATCTCAGTGAGTGTTAACTGAATGTGGAAATTATCACGTGTTAGCATTTAGTTTAGTTTCAAGTTTCAATTAAATACTAACACCATCCCCGTATTGGGCTGTCGGGCATTCAGTTACACACTCGGAGAGTGTTTACTGAACATCGAAATCATTTCCTGTAGGCCCGTTTTTTACTTAAACCCGTCTCCACTCCAAACCGGACCTCCGGTCCAAGTCAGGACCGCCGGTCCTGACTGGTTTTTGGGGACCATTCAGGCTTGTTCGCATTTGTGTTCCTCACGTGTGCCCCAAAGAATGAGGTGATTTGGTAAAATGCTATGCCCAAGATAACTATCCGAGTGCCGGCAGTGGGGTGGTTCAAATAGCCTCGGCTATCACCTCATTTTGTCCGGTCGTGATGGTCAAGTGGATTAAGGCGTCTTGTACATACCAGTTGCGTTGCTTCTGGGATTATGGGTTCGAGTCACTTCTGGGGTGTGAGTTTTCAGTTGCATATTGTCCTGGGGACCATTCAGGCTTGTTCGCATTTGTGTTCCTCACGTGTGCCCCAAAGAATGAGGTGATTTGGTAAAATGCTATGCCCAAGATAACTATCCGAGTGCCGGCGGTGGGGTGGTTCAAATAGCCTCGGCTATCACCTCATTTTGTCCGGTCGTGATGGTCAAGTGGATTAAGGCGTCTTGTACATACCAGTTGCGTTGCTTCTGGGAGTATGGGTTCGAGTCACTTCTGGGGTGTGAGTTTTCAGTTGCATATTGTCCTGGGGACCATTCAGGCTTGTTCGCATTTGTGTTCCTCACGTGTGCCCCAAAGAATGAGGTGATTTGGTAAAATGCTATGCCCAAGATAACTATCCGAGTGCCGGCGGTGGGGTGGTTCAAATAGCCTCGGCTATCACCTCATTTTGTCCGGTCGTGATGGTCAAGTGGATTAAGGCGTCTTGTACATACCAGTTGCGTTGCTTCTGGGAGTATGGGTTCGAGTCACTTCTGGGGTGTGAGTTTTCAGTTGCATATTGTCCTGGGGACCATTCAGGCTTGTTCGCATTTGTGTTCCTCACGTGTGCCCCAAAGAATGAGGTGATTTGGTAAAATGCTATGCCCAAGATAACTATCCGAGTGCCGGCAGTGGGGTGGTTCAAATAGCCTCGGCTATCACCTCATTTTGTCCGGTCGTGATGGTCAAGTGGATTAAGGCGTCTTGTACATACCAGTTGCGTTGCTTCTGGGAGTATGGGTTCGAGTCACTTCTGGGGTGTGAGTTTTCAGTTGCATATTGTCCTGGGGACCATTCAGGCTTGTTCGCATTTGTGTTCCTCACGTGTGCCCCAAAGAATGAGGTGATTTGGTAAAATGCTATGCCCAAGATAACTATACGAGTGCCGGCGGTGGGGTGGTTCAAATAGCCTCGGCTATCACCTCATTTTGTCCGGTCGTGATGGTCAAGTGGATTAAGGCGTCTTGTACATACCAGTTGCGTTGCTTCTGGGAGTATGGGTTCGAGTCACTTCTGGGGTGTGAGTTTTCAGTTGCATATTGTCCTGGGGACCATTCAGGCTTGTTCGCATTTGTGTTCCTCACGTGTGCCCCAAAGAATGAGGTGATTTGGTAAAATGCTATGCCCAAGATAACTATCCGAGTGCCGGCGGTGGGGTGGTTCAAATAGCCTCGGCTATCACCTCATTTTGTCCGGTCGTGATGGTCAAGTGGATTAAGGCGTCTTGTACATACCAGTTGCGTTGCTTCTGGGAGTATGGGTTCGAGTCACTTCTGGGGTGTGAGTTTTCAGTTGCATATTGTCCTGGGGACCATTCAGGCTTGTTCGCATTTGTGTTCCTCACGTGTGCCCCAAAGAATGAGGTGATTTGGTAAAATGCTATGCCCAAGATAACTATCCGAGTGCCGGCGGTGGGGTGGTTCAAATAGCCTCGGCTATCACCTCATTTTGTCCGGTCGTGATGGTCAAGTGGATTAAGGCGTCTTGTACATACCAGTTGCGTTGCTTCTGGGAGTATGGGTTCGAGTCACTTCTGGGGTGTGAGTTTTCAGTTGCATATTGTCCTGGGGACCATTCAGGCTTGTTCGCATTTGTGTTCCTCACGTGTGCCCCAAAGAATGAGGTGATTTGGTAAAATGCTATGCCCAAGATAACTATCCGAGTGCCGGCGGTGGGGTGGTTCAAATAGCCTCGGCTATCACCTCATTTTGTCCGGTCGTGATGGTCAAGTGGATTAAGGCGTCTTGTACATACCAGTTGCGTTGCTTCTGGGAGTATGGGTTCGAGTCACTTCTGGGGTGTGAGTTTTCAGTTATATATATATATATATATATATATATATATATATATATATATATATATATATATATATATATATATATATATATATATATATATATATATATATATATATATATATATATATATATATATATATATATATATATATATGTCGTACCTAGTAGCCAGAACGCACTTCTCAGCCTACTATGCAAGGCCCGATTTGCCAAATAAGGCAAGTTTTCCTGAAATAATATATTTTCTCTGCAGGCGATGAGTCACAATAACGTGGCTGAAGAATGTTGACCAAACCACACACTAGAAGTTGAAGGGACGATGACGTTTCGGTCCGTCCTGGACCATTCTCAAGTCGATTGTGATGAGGACAGATTGATTGATGATTGATGAAGATTAAGCCACCCAAAAGGTGGCACGGGCATGAATAGCCTGTAAGTGGTGACCCATTTGAGCCATTACCAGTATCAATATATGATACGGGAGATCTGTGGAGGTGCGACTGCACCCTGCGTGACGGGAGATGTCTCCCGTCCATGAGGACAGGTAGTCTTCATGGACTACCTGTCCTCAGGCTCCGCCTGTGTCACGTTAGTATCCTGGCCGTCCGCTGACACCTCGAACACTGACAAACCCGAGGAAAATTTCTTTTCCCCTGTTACCTAAATTTTCAACAATAGTTACTTAAATTAAGATAAACCTATTTATAATACTGGAATAATTGCATTTTATTTTGTATTTACATATTTGAACAGTATAAGGTAAACTCGCTTACAGGAAGTACAAGTAATGGGGAGATGCGGCCATCAGTGAACAAGAAAACAGAGCAGCTATGCTGGGGTTTCCTAGTAAGGACATCTCCCACAGCACTAACTGCATGTTTCAGGGCCTCAGCATCATCTGTAATCAAAATTTGCCGAGTGAACAACTGAGTAGACGTTATATTAAATATGATTGGAAGACTCAAAATACAAGATGGTGTGTGGTAGGACTTACCAGAGCGGCGAGGCACTTGTCCCACAGCTAGAAGCGTTTGGGAAACCAATACCAGCAGCGAGGACCTTGCTGTCGGCACCATCCTTACATCTCATCAGGCGACTGCAGACTCAGAAAAAAGTGTTAAAAATTGAATATTTATTATTATTTTTAATTGTATTAGTTACCTTGAGGTAAACAAGCGCTGCACTTTGGATTTAGAGGTATCTTTAGCAATGTTGGCGATCTTAATATTTAATAAAGTTTTTATTGGCACGATGAATGAGTTGTTGAAGAGACTATGTTTTGGTTTCCAACCAGTTTTCTGACTACTAACCACAGACCTACGTTTACTTAGTACAGGTCTAGAACTGGTCGTGGTAATAAAGGAATACAAGAATACATAGAGTAAACTACTGAATTCTGATCTGTCTTTGAAATAATGTAGTGATCACACAACTATTATGTTACCTTGTGATATATTTCATAAATCTCAAACCTTATTTCCAATGCGGAATTTACCATTTTCTTTTAAATAAATTTATTCGTTATAACTAGATATCTTTTAGAAAAAGGAAAAGGGTTTCTATCGTATGTAGAGTTATGCCATGGAAAAATTGTAACAGGGCCGCTCGTGTTTAGCAATTTTACTCATTATTTTCCAGATATTTCATACAGTCAACTACAGAAAGAATTGCCGTATTTCATACAACATATTTATTTTGCAAATCCTTTGATGCTGTTCCTCACGAGAAACTCATTTAAAAAATTAGAACTACGTTGTATTTAAAAGAGAGCAGAGTTAGCATAAATGGCACGAAGAACATTGACTTTGTCTCCTGTAGCACATAGCATCACCTTCACTCGGCAGACATCATTCCACAGTGAGCATTTGACTAATACAATGGAATACGAAATGAATTGACAAAAATGAGTTTCCGATTGGACTCTTCATTGACCTAAGGCCTTTGATACTGTTAATCACAACTACCTCTTACTTAAACTCCAGCATTATGGAATCCGAGGCCTTGCCCTTGACTACATCCGATCCTATCTTAGTGACAGACACCAATATGTAACCATCAATGATACAACTTCTTCCACTCTACCAATTACCGTTGGAGTGCCACAGGGCAGCATCTTAGGACCTCTTCTATTTCTTATATATATAAACGATCTGCCTAATGTCTCTAATATTCTCAAACCTATATTGTTTGCTGACGATACTACCCTTATCTACTCAAACCTCAACCCACATACACTAAATAATGTTGTGAATAATGAATTAAAAAAAGTCCACTTATGGATGTCAACGAACAAACTAACATTAAACATCGAAAAGACTTACTACATCTTATTTGGAAGCAAATCATCAAATGCAATTCAGCTACAGATAGACAACATTAACATCAGTAATAAAAATGATGGCAAGTTTCTTGGCCTATTCCTAGACAAGAGACTCAACTTCAGCACCCACATTCAACACATAACTAAGAAAGTCTCTAAGACAGTTGGTATACTCTCCAAAATAAGATATTATGTTCCTAACTCTGCTCTCCTCTCACTATATTATGCACTAATCTACCCCTATCTTAATTATGGTATCTGTGCATGGGGGTCTACCACTGCAAACCACCTTAAGCCCATCATCACACAGCAAAAATCTGCTATCAGAATAATAACTAACTCTGCTTTCAGACAACACTCAGCTCCCTTGTTTAAATCCCTAAACTTGCTAAATATTAACTCCCTCCACACATTCTCTTGTGTCAACTACATTTACAAAACCCTGTTCTTAAATGCAAACCATGCTCTGAAACTCTCCCTGGACAGATGTAATAGGACCCATTATCACCACACCAGAAATAAATATCTCTTTGATATCCCCAGGGTCAAACTTAATCTGTGTAAACACTCTATGCAAATTAAGGGACCTAGTCTATGGAACTCACTCCCTAGTGAATTGAAAAACTGTAAAACTTTTGCCTTATTTAAAAGCAAAACCAAAAAGTACCTAACTTCATCTATTTAGTTTCCTACACCGAGCTTTAAATTTGCTTTGTACCTAGTGTTACCCAATCTCCTAATTTTTATGTAATATCAAACAACCTTATCATTGTGTTCATTGCTGTCTTCTTTTATGTGCTAGCCATATGCTGTATTGTGACTACCAATTTTTGTCAACTACCATTCAAGCTGTCATTGCAATCAATCATATATTGTTTCTGCTGTATTGTGCCTACCAATTTGTTGTCAACTACCATTTTAAGCTGTCATTGCAATCAATCATAGCTACCTATGTGCTTTAATATACTGTACCTATAATTTTTTCTCATCTTTTTTTTCATTCCATGTAATCTGTTTTCATTTTTTTGTCTATAAACTTTGCAAGTATTTACCTCCTTAAAATTTTCTTAGATTAAGGACCTGCCCGAAACGCTGTGCGTGCTAGTGGCTTTACAAGACTGTAATTACCATATTTGTATCCTCACATTCCTTATGTACATTCTTGTATATGCATAAATAAATAAATAAATAAATAAATAAATTGTAATAGAACCAGCGTTGCTGCTCAGTCGTAGAAGAAAATCTCTATTCAGTACAAGTTCCGAAAGTGATGGCAATCCTGTGACTAAAGCAAACAGGGAAAAACCACTCCATGACGACCCATCTACCGACAAGCACTCCAGCTTCTCACAGCTCTACCGACAAGCACTTCTGCTCCTCAGTCTAAAACTGTACTGCCAGTCTTCAAGGTCCAGCATACTGAAGGTAAGTCTTCCTACGCCACTGTAGTGGACCTTGAAAAATAGTACCCCCCAGCTCCAGATCAGAGCAAAGCCAAACCTCAGAAGAGAATATATTCTGAGGCCTAAAGACGAGTCAGCCGTAACGATTCTGAAAAATTACAGAAAATGTGAGGAACTCAAGCCAGAGAATAAAATAAGAAAAATCATTGTCCTCCACTATCCCTTACATATGGCCCTAGATCGTCTCGAAAAGCTGAACTATGTTGTGTCAGCAGAGAGATGCCAGGTAAAAACCACGAAGCATGAAACCCGACAAGTCCTTCTCACAGTAAGAGGACGGATCCCGAAGAAACTTGACCTTGGAATCTGGGGCGTGTTCCAACACAGGCCTTACACCCCAGAGCCCCTAAGATGCTTCAGATGTCAGAGCTTTGGACGTCAGAAAGATGGCAGCCAACGCCTAGTGAGGTGTGGAGTCTGCAGCCAGCCCCACGACACAAAAATATGCCTTGATAAACACAAGGCAAACCTCCCTGGCTAAGTAAAGTGCCCAAATTGTTCCAAGTCACATCACACCTGGAACTTGAAATGCTCTGAAAGGCTCAAAAGACTTCAAACGAACCCCACCACGTCTACAGTGGAGCCGAAGCCCTACCAAAACTTATACCAGCTCCCCTGCCCACTAAAACCGCGTGGAGTCTACCAAAACCAATTCAGGTAGAGGGGGCACACGGTCCTTCACCATCGGCCATGGTGAAGGGTGTGAAGGCCTCCGTCCAGGACAAAGGGATAGCTGGGGGCCACAAGAAAGTTGTTCAAAGCAGTCGCCCGCCTATTGCATCCAGTAAGCACACTGGGGGCAATAAGGGTAGGAGTAACAATTCCAGTGTCAAAGTGTCCACTGAGAAGGGTCAAAAAGTAACCAGGCCCCAAACCTCACAGCATTAAACAGTGCTTCCGCACAACTGGACACTCTTTGACCAATGCTCAAAACTTTGGTCACGGAATTGGTCGAAAGTCTGCTGTCGATACACGGAATCAAGCAAACCACAGAGACTCGGAAGACAATTGAGCACATGCTCAAGAAATTCGAAAAAACAACATCCTCACCTTCAAGAACGCAGGGCAGGAGACACGCCCCTAAAAAACAGATAGAGTCCAGTTCGTCTGAAAGCGACCCTGATGAGTCAATTTCAGGTCCAGCAAGATCCTCAACACCAATTGCAACTTCCATGGCGTGTTCATAAGACTCCATGGATACAACGGTAATATCAACAAATTCCAAGAACCTAGAGGTCTAAAGATCCTGCAATGGAATGCGCAAGGGCTGGGCACAAAATTGCAACACTTACAATGCATAGCAGCAACCAAAGGCATAGACATCCTGATACTGCAGGAGAGCCTGCTTCGAGCCGGATTAGAACCTGAAATCTCAGGCTATCGAGGCTTCTTCCTTCCATAGATCTACGGGCAATCCAAGGGATGTGCAATCTATGTAAAATGTGACCTGATCTCCATGTCCATAACCAGCCCACCCGATTGTGGAGCATGGACAGAGGTAATGGGAGTATCCATTGAGCTATGACATGACAAACTTAAAGTGTTTAATCTGTGCAGGTCCCCACATGCTGAAATGGATCTCTGTGTTATATGGACACGCGACTACATCAAACACAATCATTTGTGGTGATTTTAATGCCCATCATAGATTGGCATTGGGCTTGAACACAACAAATGAGGCCGGCACTCACATTGCACATCTACTAGACCAGCGTCCAGAAATCCGAATCCTAAACAAAAATGAACCTACCCACATCCAAGGTGGTAGATTAGACCTAACCTTCGTTTCAGCCTCCCTAAGAGATGCAGCAATGTGGTCAGTTGAGCCCACACTCACAAGCGACCACTATGGGGTCAAAATTGATCTGAAGTTAGATCTACCCACCCCACCTCCGCCTCCATCTGAAGCTTGGAACTTTGTTCTAGCAAACTGGGACCGATTTCAAAACCTCATTTCAGAGCGGCATAGAAACTATGATGTTCCCGAAGACATTAATCAGGCCGAACAAGATTTTGTTAAAGTAATTCAAAGTGCAGCCAACCACTCAATCCCACTGAAAAAACAGTCCACCAGACACCACAAAGATTATTGGTACTATTGCGAACGTGTCAAAGAACTCAACCATAAACTCAACTGAACAAGAAAGCTATACAAAAAGCAGTCAAGTGTCCGCAACAGGACCTTACTTTGTGAGGTCAAGGAAAATGTTCATCAAGAGACCACGCTAATAAAAGAACAAAAGTGGCTGGAATGGTGTTCACATCTGAATGAACACACGTCTCTTGGAGAGATGTGGCAGAAAATCTATTGGGCCAAAGGAACTAAAACACCAACAACTCCACACCCCAAGGATTCTCAACAGGAAGCCGAAGTACTGGCAACCAGGTTTGTAGAAAGAGCAGCCAGCAATTAGCTTCCACCAGATGTATTAGCAGTGCAGACAGGATTAGAGAAAGAAAGGTGCCACAGAATCCTTACAGCATGTGAAGAAGTCTCTGACACTAATGCCCCCTTCACACTGGATGAACTCAATCGGGCTAAGAAAAACTCCAAGGATACATCCCCTGGAGCCGACAAAATAACCTATAAAATGATTAGAAACCTCGGCCCAGAGGGAGACGCTGCATACCTAAGGTTAATTAATTTAGCCTGGACTTCTCAAACTAGACCTTCAGCTTGGAATAGAGCAGACATAGTGCCGATCCCAAAACCCAAAGATCCTGCTAATCTTCTAATCTGCAGGCCCATCTCTCTCCAATGCTGTGCAGCCAAGACGGCTGACAGAATGGCACTCAACAGACTTGAGTAGAAAATGCCTAAACTGCACCATGATATATATGCCTATAGAAGAGGGGTTGGCACAGTGGAATGTATTACAACTCTGTTAGCCCGCTTGAATGGCAAACCAGGAATGCTGATATTCCTGGACTTCGAGAAAGCCTTTGAACTGGCTAGCGTCCCAGCTATTCTCTGCTGCCTCATGGACAAAGAGGTCAAAAACAACCTGCTCTCCTGGACCAAAAACTGTCTCACAAGCAGAGAAGCAAGAGTAAAATTTCATGGCACAGTCTCTAAATACAAAATACATGAAAATGGTACACCGCAAGGAGGAATTCTCAGCCCCCATCTCTTCAACTGTGTAATGGAAAGAAGAATGAGGTTGAAATCCCACATCACTGCAGGCTGTTAAACTACGCGGACGACTTTGTCATCATCATAAAAGGAAGGGATGAGGCGCGTCTTGCACCCAAATGCTTAGACTGCATCAGTAAAAAGACGAAACAGATTGGTATCAAACTCAACCCCACAAAGACAAAAGTCATGCCCATAAAAATAGCGAAGCCCAACATCCAGCTCACAGTACAGGGTCAACCAATTGAATGGGTGGACACCTATCAGTATCTAGGAATAATCCTGGACACACACATGAATTTCTAAGCTGAGGTCACTTACTTAAGAGAGCGAAGTGCGACCCGGACGGCAATCCTCAGGTCGCTAGCCTCCCCTCTCTGGAGGAGCCAATCTGCAAGTCCTTCGCACATACTATGTACAGGCAGTCAGTTCAGTGATCGACTATGGCGCACTTGCACTCACAAGTCCATCACACCAACAGTGGAAAAATCTTGAAGTTGCACAAAACAATGCTATGAGAGCCGCAATGGGAGCCCCAGTGTGGACCAGAATTGAAACTCTTAGACTAGAAACGGTTTACACTCTCTTCAAGAAAGAATATCACAAAGAATAACTGCAATTATCAGTAAGATAATTATTTCTTTTGATCCAGTCCCAGTACGGCAGGCCTTGGTGGTTGGACTTGGCCAAAACAATGGAAACTCTTGGGCTGCCAGAGCAGGAAATGTCCTAAACAGATTACATTTAAAAAGCATAATTCTTGATAGAGAGGGTGATCAACCACACCCAAACTACACTTCTTCCGCACAGTGAGAAGAGCCTACCTTCAAAATAGTAATAGAAAGTCTCCCAATGAGAAAGGCTGCCTATGATCCAACAATCCTAAGGCACATTATAGATAAGCAAATGTATAGCATTGCAGCAGCAGGAGCAACCCACATCTTCACAGACGGATCGGTTGACTCAGAATATGAGAGTGCTGGCACTGCTCTTTGCACGGCCAGCGTACAGGCCTATTGGAGACTGGGAGGACTTGTATCATCAACCCAAACTGAGCTGTTTCCCATATAACAGGCATTCGCATATGTGATTGCCCAAAACACTCAAAATGCAATCATACACACAGACTCAAAAGCTGCCCTGCAAATATTAGGACAAAAACAGTGGAAAGATAACGCGGAAATAATTACCACCATTTTGTATCTTGGAGCAGTCGCTAAAGGCAAAGGACTCAACATAACCTTAAACTGGAACCCATCCCATGTTGGAATCCCATTAAAATGAGAAAGCCGATGAAATTGCTAAATTGGCAACTCGTCATCCAGTGATACATAAAACAATTCATCCCAGCCTAGAGAACATAAAAAACATCATCACCAAAAAACTCTCACACCTCAACAAAGCCTATCTACACCAGAGAGTAGCTGAAGGTTCACCCTCTGCAATATGGTATCTTCAGGCAACCAAATTAGAAAGGTTAAACATTCCAAATGGAATCCACAGGGAAATAGCAGTTAGATTATATAGACTACGTCTAGGTTACAGATGTGTAGCGAGTAAACTTATACTCGCTCCATTATCTCATCAACTTAATGGCATAACTAATTAGCACTAATTACACAAGCTATAATCCTATCCCTATTTACAGATAACGGTTTTTCCACCCTCCTATCTTATTGTGAGGTGTAGTCACCGTATATAAGCAAGCGATTTGCGAATAGCAAAAAGTACAATTTCCAGTTAAGAATGTAGCTCTCGGCGTAGGCAGTTCTAATCATCTCCAAGACGCTACAGCTTCGACACAGAACAGGCAGTAGACTAGGACTGCATCCAGCTACAACGCTCTCCGACATAGAGCTCCGCGACTCCTGCCACACTCAGCTCTCTGCTTTGCTCCAAGCTCTGTCTTAAACGTCTACGACACTGCTGTATCCAGGACTACTAAATAAAAATGAAACTCACTAAACACTGTGTATCTAATCTACCCAACAACGTAACATAATTGTACGTTACAGATGCAACTGGGAGATTGGTGAACCCCGACCGAGAGAGTGCATCTTCTGCCAAACTTTTTCCTGATCACATTTATGTGTCGCTTACCTCCGGAGACTAGCATCTTCACAGCGGAGCTTTATTATATTCTCTATGCTCTTCGTCTCCTGCTTTCTCGTTGTCAATCTTCCTTTGTAGCTGTTGTTGACTCTCGTAGTGCCCTCATGGCTCTCGGGTCTTTTAATCCGGTTCATCCAATGGTTGTCGAGATCCAGCATAGGCTATTTCTTGTTCACAGTAAATTTAAGTCGGTTGAGTTATGTTGTGTTTCCAACCATATTGGTGTCTCTTTAAATGAGCGTGCGGATGCTGCCGCCAGAGAGGCTGTCCGCTCTTGTCCCATCTCTTGTAAAGGTATTCCTTATTCCGACTTTTACCCGATTATCCATTCCTCAATCCTTACCCGTTGGCAGGCTTGTTGGTCGTCTGTTGCTGGTAACAAACTACGTTTTCTTAACGGTTGTGTGTCCTCGTGTTCGTCCTCCTACCACCGTAACCAGCGATGGGAAACGGCTCTGGCGAGGTTGCGTATTGGCCATACTCGCTTAACTCATGGTCACTTGATGGAGCGCCGCCCTGCTCCTTACTGTCCTAATTGCAATGTCCCTCTTACGGTCGTGCATATCCTAGTTGAATGTCCTGATTTCTGGGACGAGTGTGTGTCTTGTTTTCAGACCGTCCCCCGCGGTCGCTTTTCTCTCGATAGTATTCTCGGTGACTTGGATACTTTTGATATCGTTCGTCTTATGCGTTTCTGTTCTCGTATTGGCATCCTTGGTGATATTTAGCGCCCTCGGATTATCCTGCACATTTGATGGTGCTACATAACCTTCACGGTTTGGTGCCTTCAAAGAATATATTACTATTACTATTCTGCCAAACTGTCACAGAAAAGCCATTACTTCACTATCTCCTGGAATGTGAAGCAACCAACGACCATAGAAGAGTTTTAAGAGTCCCTGATTCGTGCAGTAACCACCCTGAAGCCATCAACACAGCCACTCTCCTGGTCAAAAAAGGTGTCCAGCAGCTGGACACCCTCATAAAGACTGTCAAGCAGTATCCTTCCCCGCGATAGCAATTAAAGGAATAAATGCGACCTCAAAACACTGAAAATAATTACTGAACAAAAAATTGTACCACTTATGGGCTATTCATGCCCGTGCCACTTCTTGGGGTGGCTTAATCTTCATCAATCAATCAATCAATAAATGGGTTGTGTCCCAGTGATAAAATGCTGTAAGTAAGATGCCTCAGGGCTCTGGCCTTGGACTTCTGCTATTTAAAATATATAAACGATTTATACACAGGATTGAACAATAACATTTGCAAATGTGCAGATGATACAAAAACGTAGAGTTCTGTTATTAAATAAACATAATGCAGTAACCATAGTTTTAGTCATATAAATGAACTTCAAATCAGAAGAATTTTTAGAATTAGTTGACAATTGCTTTCATAAACAACATATTAGGGAGCCAACAAGAGAAAAATATTATATACTTAGTGTTAACTAACTGGAAGGTACAAATAAATAACATCGAAATAGGGAGTTAGAATAGAAAAATGTATAAGAGAAAAGCTAAGCAGCAAAAGCTGAATTTAGAGGAATCAGGAATTTCTTGGAAAGGATTGATTGGACAGACCTAAACATGGTTGCTTGTGGAATGCAAGATTAACTCTAGAGGTGAATGGTGTAACAAGGGATTACTATTTAAACTCATATTATAACATATTTAAAAAACTTTTCTTTGTAAGGCCCAATAACGTAGTATATCTTGAGGTTATCTTGAGATGATTTCGGGCCTTAGCGTCCCCGCGGCTCGGTCCTCGACCATGCCTCCTTTTTGTTACACACACCCCCAGGAAGCAGCCCGTAGCAGCTGTCTAACTCCCAGGTACCTATTTCGTGCTAGGTAACAGGGGCATCAGGGTGAAAGAAACATTTTGCCCATTTGTCTCCGCTTCCACCGGGGATCGAACCCGGAACCTCAGTACTACGAATCCGAAGCGCTGTCCATTCAGCTGTCAGGCGTCATATATAGTATACCATATAAATTTATTAGATTAAATAATAATGACCAATTGAATGACCAATGATCTAAAGAACCTTACATTTATAGCAACTATATTAAGAACTAATATACTTACTCCATATTCTCATTAGCTTCAATGCAGAAAATCACATGTGCCTGTTAAATCCAATTAACTTATTCCTAAGGAATTCCACTTTCCAGGAGGTTTTTTTCACAAGTTACAGCTCCTCTCATGTGCCAGGTAAGTCTACTACGGGCTCACCATAGTCCGTGCTACTTGGAACTTTTGTTCCAAGTAGCAAATCCTATAAACACCAACATCCAGGAAGTTTTACATTTTCCCGGGGCTACTAATTACCATTATTATCTCTTCCCAAGTGTACGGGATCAATCATGCCAACAAACAAGTAACCTTCTAAATGTTGATAAATTTGTCGATTTCTCAACATTTAGATTAGTTAATATCGATTTTTTTAACTAATATAAACTGTTGACATCAGATCGTAGTCAGTTAGTACAGAAGCTCGAGATGATACCGCAGATCTTCAACACTAAATAACATTCACCAGCAACAATATAACACACGTCAAATCTAGTTCCTTCCCTCTCAAGATGCCACAGCCTTGTCAAAGAGCAGACAACCAGATTCTGGCCGCATCGAGCTTCCAAGCTATCGTCAAGCATTCGAGCTTCACACTCCCATCCCAAATCCAAGCTTTCTACCCCCGGCCTCACTCAAGCTCATTGTTTCCTGCTCCAGACCTCGTCTCAGCTAATACGATGTCATTACGTTGCCAACAACTGACTGCTGTAACAAAGACAATGTTAAATAAAATATATAACACTACTAAACTCCTGGAGTCATATATCACAACTACGTACTCGAGAACATACTTTACACACTTAAAAGGAAAGAGTTATACTAAGCGATTGAGAATGGTGAAGTCACTCTCAAACAACAATTCATCAAATGAGTTGGAAATGTTAAAAAAGAAATAGTGAAAGCGAAAAGAAACTGAGAAGTAAATACACAGGCAATGAAAGTCCAATCCTATAGGCTTTTTCTAGTTATATCAAACAACAATTTAAGAAAAGACAGGGTCATTATACACTGAGAGAGGCCAGGTAACTGAAAATAACAATGATATTATACAAATTGAAAATAAATATTTTTTTCTGTATTTTCTAAAACTGTTCTCATTATTCTGTCCCAACAGCTCCACTGATGGAATGTGTAACGTGTGGAATGTGACTCCAGTGTGTAATTGGAGTTGGGAAAAGAACAGGCGTCAGGTAGCATAGCTAATTTAATATAGATTTTTAAGTATGGAGATTGGTCGATTCTGTCGAACTATCAGCCAATTATCTTAACGTCAATTGTGGGAAAAATGCATGAGCCGATAACTGCACAAGCTTTTCGTTTTCATCTTAAAAACATGCATTAATAAATTATTAATTTTATAAATTTATTAAGGCCAGCTCATGTTTGATAAACTTGTATTGATTCTATGCCATCACATTTTTTAGGTAGCTGACAGTGGATAGGATTGTCATGTTGTGTACCTAGACTCAAGAAAATATTTTAGTATCACACATACAAAAGATAGAAGTTCTTGGTATTGCGGGTGATATATGTAATGATTGGGAATTCACGAAGACCTGCAATTGTAACAAAAATTACAGTTGCACCAGTTCCATTTCAGCAATAAAAACACAACTTGCATAAACACACTATACACACAAAAATGATTATGAAACATGGACAATAAATACGCAACTTGTGTAATTAAAACACATCTTGCACAATGACAATCAATACAACAGGTGCAAATACACAATTCGACCTTATACAATTACACAACATTATTATTATACTCACAATTATTACACCACCTGCACAAATATAATCAATACACAACTAGCACATATACATTAAATACACAAGTATACAATTTCCACAGCTACACTTACATAACCTATACAATTAATATACATCCTTCATAATTATTATGCAACTTGTGCCAATACAATTAATATACAACTTATAATCAATGCACAAATATAATCAATACACAATTACAATCATCACACAACTCGTGCAAAATACTAATAATACATAACCTGCACAAATATACCACTTGCATAATTTAAACAGAACTTGCACAATTATAATCATTGTGCAATTTGCACAAATACAATCACACACACACACACACATCTCTGTAACTCAATACACAATTTGCACAATATTTTCCTATATATGTTTAGATCATTTATAATAATCTGAGTTTAACCAAAAAATATTACCACCTAACGTCAGAATTTCACATATATGAATTATACACCTGACATCCTAAGAGCTCATTCCTCATATGCACACATATATTTCAATACATATTTATACAAACAATATTTTTATGCATAACTGTTTTGTCAACAGTATTTCCCAATGTATATCCATAGTTTGGCTAATAAATACATACCACCTTGTTACATCCTCTCCTATCATGTCACCCATATTTATTTAAGCATACCGTCCAACAGGCTTACTGGATGGTTATAATTGGTTAGGACAGGTGGGATTAGGCGGGTCTTAACCCTCTATTTATTGGTTAGGTTAAGGAAAGTTGTTTTATGTTAATTGTATATAGTGAGTCAAATTCCTTTCTGAAAAAAAAATTATGTAAAATGGAGTTCAGATCCCGGTATATAAGGTTAAGTTAAGAATGGATAAGTTGAACTGATGAATAAAAATTGCCTATTAGTAAAACATTTCCATTAACCCAGGTAATAAAGGTTAGATTGGGATGGGTTGGTATGTAATGACGTGAAAGCAAACAAAAAAACAACATGGTTAAGAATAAGAAGCATCATTGGACCAAGATCCTTGTATCAGAGGTTAGGTCCAGGGCAGTTGGACCTAACTTCTGCTCTGGATGTGATGGGCATATGTACGTTTAGTAGAATTTGGCTTTGGTTTTATATATTTACGAGAAATTGAGTGGAATTGACTCGAATTGGGATAATTTGGTTGAATTTAGCTATTGTTGTGTTTGCATAGATAAAGGAAGGATAGGTTTTGTTAGGTAGGTCTGATGCTAGAAAAACACATCTGGATATTAGAAATAACTGGATGGACATAGCACTAGTAGAGTGAAATGGCACTGAGAATGGGGTATGTGAAGAAAAGATCGAATGTTGGTGGAAGATGGCAACAGCTCTAACAGTTAAATCTAGTTTTGGTGGAACTGATGTATAGAAATTGCCTCTTAGTAAAACATTTCCATTAACCCAGGTAAAGAAGGTTAGATTGGGATGGGTTACTATAACTAAATTAGTTACATTTAGTTATAGTAAACTTTGGTTTGTTTTGAAATGGGGTAAATTTAGTGGAATTGGCTCAAATTGGGATAAATTTAGGTAAATTGGGCTTTGGCTGTGTCCGTAATCTCAATCAGGTAACTCCTGTTGTTCAGGATCATTATGATGTAACTCCTGTGTTCAGGACCATTATTGTAGAAATCCTAGTACTAAGTATTAATATTGTGTATGAGACGGTTAGACTGATTCATACTAATCCATCGCAAGAAATCGGTACAATGTGGGACACAGTGTACACATTCTTATTGACATGGACCACAAAATAATATCATGAGTTATATATATACTAGTTGTACCCGGCCACGCGTTGCTGTGGCTCAGCAATGCATGTGCATTGCTGAGCCACAGCAACCTTTCCCCTGTCCCCTAGTCCTCCCTATTATAATGTGGGTTGGGTGTTGTCGTGTTGTTGATCCTTCTTTCTGGACAACCCAACCCACAACTCGGTAGAGTGCTTATACTTTACCATGAGATCACCCTGGGCGCTTCTGGCTCTTGGAGAGGGGCTCAACGTCACACGTTTAGGGGATGCGGCTCCAAAACTTAGCCTCGTTGTCACGTGCACACACCCACTCGAGCCGCCGTGACTCCCCACTCTCTCCTTACGTGATATGATCTCCTCGATCCCTTGTGGCTAATTATTATTCCGTTCTGCCCTGTCTACAGTTGTGGTTCTTGGTTCTTTCTCTCTCTCCCCTTCTTTCCTACTTCCTGGGAAGCCTCACTTGGACAAGAGCAAACACCAGCAAATTTGAATACATTTACTAGACAAAGCACATACACAATACATACATACATATAATAATAGTAATGAATACTACACTCTATACTATTTCAGTCAGGTTGCACTCCAATACCATCAGAACTCTATTATCTGCTTATCAAGTGGTATCCTATCTCCTGATTCACCACCTAATACTACCAACCGCCTCAAGTAGGTCAAGTCTTATAACACAATGTTGCGCTATCAGCAAGAGAATATATATCTGTAAACATGTGCAAGGAAAATCAGCATATGAATGCAATAACATAAATATTATTATGAATGTTCCTTGATATACAACAATGAATCGATCACCTTATCAGTCCTAGAACACATATGTATGTCTCTGCAGGTAATCCGGCCTACGACCGTAACTCTACACTTCAGTATAAGTATTCCTTGGCACAAAAATGGCAAACAATCACTCACCTTTCACTGCGTCTTGCACGCTAATGACAACTAAACACTCTACCAACTCCCTACAGGTAATCAACCAGAACTTCCCTTCCACATCTGGAAGTTCACTTCCCTGACATCTCTAGGTTCTTCCGGGTTTATCTCCCAGGATCCTCCACAGCTCCTCCAGGTTGCTACACCCTGAAGTTTTCCTTGAGCAACTATTGTGCTTCACTACTTGTACTAGGGTCCTCCACAGCTCTCCTGGCTGCTACACCATGAAGTCTTCCTTGATCAACTATTGTGCTTCACCACTTCTACAGAAGCACGTGACACTCCTCTTCACTGCTTCTCCTCACAGCTCGAGGTCCTCTCCTCCACTACCTTGGAGTCTCATCAGCTACTCCCTCTGTGCTGGCTTCGAAGTTCTCAGTAACTCCTTCACCTGACAAACCTGCAACCCATTGACACGCCAATAAAAAATGTTTCCTTATAAACACATAGACGAAATAATCCACACAATATGTTTGCATCCAACATCTATCTGCTCTCTACATGCTGTGAGAGTGGACTTCCCCATTTGAGCTGGTCCATGCTCCGCCTTGCCCGGCTTTCCTACTCACTCTGGGAGGGTCCTCCGCCACCAGTCAGTTGGCTTCAGGCGGTCGACAGGAGAGGACGTGCTGCTTGTCCCTCCAACTGTCTCTCTCATCTCCGTCCTCTTATTTTGGCTTCCTGCCTTACCAAATCATGTCTAACTTATCCATAAACATTCGCTACTGTCGCTGGGCACACGACCAACTACAAGTAATCACTATAAACTGGCTTAAATCGTTCTTACAGATTGTGTAGTCGAGGGCACTCTCCCCTCAGACTGAGTCTGATCAGGGCGCTCCCACGGCCCACGATAATGTCTCAGGGCGGCTTAATAAACTCTCCTCGCCGTCCAGGACTTGAGACCAAACGTTCCCAGCTCGATTCCACAGCTGGAACGTCTACACACTTCCCTTCTCTTGGAGATATATCACTAGGGGTCCCTCTCTGACAGGAGCTCACACTGAGCGCAGCTTCCCCTCATGATGGCTGGTACTCAATTGATTTAAGCTCCTCTCTAAGCGAGCCTCACACCTCCAGCAAATTATCCACATCTCCTAACCAGTCATTTATCTAATTTCTTATTCACTGCCCATAATCTCAAATTGTTTATCAAATCCAACCAACTATTTTACATCTGTATCTTCACCTCTATATTTCTTAGACCCTTCTAGTCAGGTCAGGCTTGATAGAATAATTCTCAAAGGGGAGACTCGTTTTTCGGCTGCCTGGGATCATAACATCCTCCACCATTCACTCCTCCCCCTTCCCTTCGTCCTCCAAACCATTCCTCACTCCCCCATCCCCTCATCCTCCCAACCATTCCCCACTCCACCATCCCCTCATCCTCCCCACTACCTCCCACTCTCCTGTCCCCTCGTCCTCCCTACCATTCCGCCCTCCCCTGTCCCCTCTTCCTTCACACCATTCCCCACTCCCCTGTCCTCTTGTCCTCCCCACCATTTTCCATTCCCCAGTCCCCTCGTCCCCACCATCCCCATCTCCCTCGTCCCCTCGTCCTCCCCACAATTACCCATTCCCCCCTGTCCTCTCATCCTCCCCACCATCCCCCACTCCCGTCCCCTCATCCTACCCATCATTCCCCACTCCCTCATACTTTGCATTCCCAAATGATCTGATGTTCCTATCACTGCAAAATAAGAAGTTACAAAAACGAAATGAAAAACAATGAAAAATTAAAAAATAATCTATACCCACAAAATGAACGGTATGGTAAACAACACAGCTCGATTCCAAGGCAATGTCACACAAAATAATTAAATCAAAATGATAAATAAATCTTAATCTATGAAAATTCAATTTATCAATGCAATCGCAAACATTGAAATGGATTCGGAACATAATTAGCATAGCGTGTGTTGCTTTTACATGCAACAGATGGTGCTATTTTTTTTTAAAACAACTTATTTTTACCTGTCACAGGTGTGGCATCTATATAGTAGGTATATAAAAATAGGCACATATTTGAATGGAACGTTGTGTCAAAATTTCAAAGCAACTGGTGAAGAACTTTCGGAGATTATAGGGTGTGTGTTGCTCTTACGTCCAACAAATGGCGCTGTTTTTCAAAAAAGCATGTTTTTTTCCTGTCACAGGTGAGGCATGTATATAGTAGGTAAAAACATGCGCTTATTTGAATGCAACGTTGTGTCAAAATTTCAAAGCAATCGGTAAAGAGGTTTCAAAGATTTCCCTCACTTGAAAAACACATGATAAACACAGTTTAAAAAAAAAACATGTTTTTTATCCCATCATAGACGTGATATTTATATAATATGAATATAAAATCCTGCTCGGATGCGAATGGAACGTTGTGTGAAAATTTCAAAGCAATCGGTGAAGAACTTTCGGAGATTAGCGATTTTGAACAAACGACATATACATTTTTATTTATATAGATTCACCATAAACTACTTACATGAGCCACACATTATTTACTGCAAGCACAAACTACAGCATCAATACTACAGTATATAATTTATATACAATATCTTCAAGTTTAAATAAATTACAAGTATATATGCAATAACAAGTAATTACAGTCAATATATAATCAATATCAATCAGGAAGTTTTAGGGTGGTTTCTCAAACTCAAGGTTTTTTCAGGAAAACACCTGGACAAGGCATCAGCCAGAACATTTAATTTGACAGGAATATGATGTATGTGGAGATTAAATTCCCGCAAGTACAATGACCACCTTGAAATTTTCTGATAATGAATTTTCATTCTGTCAATGAATATTAAAGGATTATGATCAACGTATACATCAACTTTATTCCTGTGGAGTTATACCTCAAACGTCTTACATGCCAAAACAAGACCATAAACTTCCTTTTCAACAACAGATTAATTCTTCTCTGTACTAGTGAACTTTCTTGAAAAATACGATACAGGATGCTCAACATTATCACCTCCAACCTGGAGTAGGAAAGCACCTGCACCCAAATCAGAAGCATCTATATACTTTACAAAAGGCTTATCAAACTCACGACTAACGAGGACTGGGTATGAAGATATGATAATTTTTAAACCATCAAAGATTTCATGACACTGGGTATTTACTTAAATTTACTTCTATGCTGCAACAAATCAGTCAGAGGTGAAGCTATAATAGAAATGTTTTTACAGTACCTACGGTAGTGGGCACTTATCCCTAAAAATCGCTGAACCTGTTTCTTGTTAGTCAAGAGAGGATAATTGACAATTATAATAATTTTATCTTGTCAAGGCATCACCCTACCTTGACCAACCTCGTGCCCTAGATAGACAATTGTACCCCTGGAAAAGTTACATTTCTGAGGGTTAACAGTAAGATTGGCCACCTGCAACTTAGCAAGCAACAACTTTAAACTCCTGTAAATGGCTTTGCTAGGAATCACTGAACAAACAATGTCATCTAAATAAGCACGGCAATAGGGAATATCCGGCAACAGCAAATTCATTAACCTCTGGTAAGTTGCTTTAGCATTCTTTGTGGGGAAAACTGCCGGGACTGATATGAGAGGAGAACTACTAGGGACTTGTACTGTACTAAAAATTAAAAAATTACTGTATGCAAAGTTAATTTAACTAAAGTCTCTAGCTAGATGCAGGCGATGAGTCACAATAACGTGGCTGAAGTATGATGACCAGACCACACACTAGAAATTGAAGAGACGACGACGTTTCGGTCCGTCCTGGATCATTCTCAAGTCGATTGTGATGAGGACAGGTAGGGACAAGAATTAAATAGGCAAGAGAGAGCTGAGGAGGAAAGTCAGGTGTAGGGGATAGTAGTAATGAGAACTGCAGCAGGCCTATTGGCCCATACGAGGCAGCTCCTATTATAACCACCGAAGGAGATGGTAATAGGAATAAGAAGAGGATAGCAAGGGAGCGTAGAAGACAATGAACAGAAAAAGGGAGAAGAGAGAAAGAAAGGGAAAGAGAAAGAAAGAAATGGAAGGGGGAAAGCTTATGTTAAGTCACGTTTGTTAGAAAGATTAGAGCATTTGAGTATATACTGTGAAAGGGAAGAGTCCACAGCAACAAAGCCAGGACTCAAGTTCATGTTGGGTACATTGTTAATAAGAGCCGATTCTACAAGACGGCGTCTGTGTAGAGTAGAGGCAGGAAAGATTATTTTGGAGGAAGACCAATCAATGAGATGATTAGAATCCCTCACATGGCAGAAGAGAGCATTGTTAGTGTCTGCAGACATAACACTTCTCTTGTGTTCTTTAAGTCTGTCATTCAGTGTACGGCCAGTTTCGCCAAAGTATTGGAGAGGACAAGATGAACAGGAAATAGAGTAGACACCAGCAGCATTAGAAGCAGGAGGAGCAGTGTGAACTAGATTGCTACGAAGTGTGTTAGTTTGTCGAAAGGCGAGTTTAATGTCAAGAGGACGAAAGGTATTGGTAAAAGTTTTGAGTTCAGATATGAAGGGAAGGCATAGTACAGTGCTACTAGTGTTGGAAGCAGGTTTAGGATGAAAGAAATTTCGTTTAGCTTGAGAGTGGGCACAGTTGATGAAATGCAAAGGATAACCAAGGCGAGAGAATGATTTGTAGATAAAGGTCGTAGAAACGTCGTCGTCTCTTCAATTTCTAGTGTGTGGTCTGGTCATCTCTAGCTAGAGTCGTAAATACTACCCCCTCTTTTCCTAATGACAGACTGTGGGATGTAAGGGGCAAGTGGGGGTGAATGAAGAGGTTGATTGAAGATCCACAATCCACCTGCAGGCAATTATCTCACATCAGCTTGTATTTTTAATACAAGGATAAGATTTTAATAAATTCAGTTCTATGACTGAACACTGGTTCTGTTTAAATCAGGGATTTAAATATGTACACAGTCCAGCCTAGCACCATAACTATTAACAGCCAATATATTATACCAATGAACACAACAATTTAAATTGTAGAAGTATGATATTAAATGACCTTAAATGTGGTCTAAATACTAGTTAACTAAGTACTAAATATTATATTCAATAGGTTAAACCATATTATAAATTAAAGATAACTAAGCAAGCAATAGTTAACTTAATCTATATGTTCAAGTATAAAGTACTAGTATGTTCAAGTAGATATATTCAATTTATATAGATTCAGTCAACCTGACTGAAACTCTTCCCAGACCAGGGACACTTATGATGAGGTGAATCTCACGAGTGTCCAGGGTCCTGGAAAAGATTCAGTTGCAACAATATTACTACACTTACTGAAATATGAGGCGTGGCCTCACCCTGTAACTGACAGACAGACTGTCAGTTACAGGGTGAGGTATAACTGGATATATTAAAGTTATACAAGCATACAATTGGCCAATTAATACACCAAATAACATTCAATATA
The DNA here is from genome assembly GCF_040958095.1 of Procambarus clarkii. Taxonomy (NCBI): domain Eukaryota; kingdom Metazoa; phylum Arthropoda; class Malacostraca; order Decapoda; family Cambaridae; genus Procambarus; species Procambarus clarkii. Next base: position 12,420,260 of record NC_091211.1, read on the forward strand.
CTTCTCTGAATGCCGGGTGCCTGTCTAACAAGTGTGCCAGACCAGATAACTCTCTTGTCAAGTTTAGGCACGATATTTTATACCACAGCTTTCCTGTAGATTGTTCTGGTAGCATTGCTACGGGATTATGTCCTTAATTGCGTTTGTGATTCCTAGCAGTAGGATGATAGGTGATGATGGTAGAGGTGGAGACGGTGTCACTTTGTGTGCTCCACTCTACACTCTTATATAGAAATGTTCTACGAATTTTTCCTTGTAGATATATTGTTCCGGTACTCCTCCAGTTCTAGAGAGTAATCACTGGTGATAAAGATAATTGAATAAGGTGTCCTAAGCTAATTAATGTTCGCTAAGCACCATCACACATGTTCATTGTTTGTAAACACAAGCGTTCTGCCCTCGAGCGCCCGTAGGTCTTAGGTCGCTTACTCCTGAGTTGGCTCCTCTCTTCTTTCTTGGGAAGGTAGCCTTCAATGAACATTGATTGATTATTTTTACTGTCTAGACATATGATTGAGATAAGATGTGATTATAATATAATTAGATATAGGATTTAAAGATTACAAGTAGTACTTGCTAGCACTATTGATTCTTATTAAGGATGTAATTTAATCCCTACCCGAAATCTATTCAATTGTTCCAATAGTTTTTTAATTAAGAAATGTTTCTAGAAGCTTCTGAATCCTTGAGAAATCATGCACAAAGTCACGTAGGCAACCAAGAGGCCCTATGGTCGTATGTGATCATAGGTGGCATTGTCTTGTAGGATCCAGATGTATAATGAATCTGTAGTGATTCTGATATGATTTTCATATGATTTTGTTATGATTTGGATATGATATAGAAATAATAAATTTCTTAGATAATAATATAGATATAGGGGGTAAAAATTTCCAACATCTTCCAGAGGGAGAGAACTACCACAGAGTCCAATACTAAGGACAATAGTAACTATATGTATTCATTTACTCTCCATCGGATTGATAATACAAGTGCAAATTTTGCTTGCACTTTTGTGTGGCTGTCCATTGGGGACGAGTGTGCCTGTTAGGAGTCTGTGGGTCAAGTGGAGTTAGAGGGTCTTGGGGTCTCCCAGTATCTAACTGTAGCTGGCACTCACTGATTCCATGTGGATGAGTTTGTCCAATGTCTTCAGGGAGGTTGTTCCTATAGACAGGATTTTGACTATTCTCAAAATCCCCTGACTATCTGGATGGACTGAGACAACTTTACCCAATGGTCAGTCAGCCCTAGGGCCATCACTGTCTACAAAGACAATATCGCCAGGTTGGAGATTAGATATATTACGTGAGACATTTTTACAGATATATTATGTGAGACCATTTTTCGATTATGCCGGACAGATCCTTATACCCCTGAACCAACTCGCTCTGACCCACATATGAAGGATCTCTGATCTCATCATCCACTAGAGATGGTACTGGAGTCAGAAGTCTTCCATACATTAGGTGGGCAGGACTTAATGGCTCAAGTTGAGTAGGATCATCAGACAAGTATTTCAACGGCCGGTTATTCACCCTTGATTCTATTTCCGTGATTACTGTCTGGAGTTCTTGAAGATTGATTGCCTGATGGTGTAGAGATTTTCTCAAGGATCTTTTGGCAGTTCCTATTAACCGTTCATAAAATCCTTCGTGCCATGGGGCTCTCAGAGGGATAAATTTCCATCTGCAGTGACACTGTTCCAGTGTGGAAGTAACTGCAGGATCTTATCTTGAGGTTATGAGATGATTTTGGGGCTTACTGTCCCCGAGGCCTGGTCAAGGACCAGGCCTCGGGGACAGGCCTCCACCCCCAGAAAGCAGCCCGTGACAGCTGACTAACTCCCAGGTACCTATTTACTGCTAGGTAACAGGGGCATCAGGGTGAAAGAAACACTGCCTATTGTTTCTCACCGGCGCCCGGGATCGAACTCGGGACCACAGGATCATGCATCAAATGCTCTGTCCACTCAGCCACCGGCTCTGGATAGGAACAGATTTCCTGTATACATGCTTCTCCAGCTACCAAGTTTGCTCCATTGTCTGAAATCATCGGCTTAGGGCATGATCAGCATGCTGCAAATCTGCTGAAAGCTTGAATAAATGATTGAGTAGTCATATCGGGGTTACCTCTAGATGTACTGCTCTGGTGGTGGCACAGGTGATCAGACAGATGTATGCCTTGATAAGTTGTTTATCTGCAGTCCCTGTTAGATATATTGCTCCTGTTTAATCTACTCCTGTCGTCTGGAAAGGATGTAGATGGACCACTCGTTCTTTTGGTAGGGGTGGTTGCCCTGGATAAGAGCAAGTTCTTGCATCGTACCTTTGGCATATGCAATTTTTCAAGATTGATTTGACTGACTGTCTTCCCTAAGGAATCCAAAACTGCTGTCTAAGATGTGTGAGTGTGTCTAACACTCCTCCATGTTTGATGATTTGTTGATGTGTATGTAACACAATCAACCTTGTGATCCAATGATTTTTTGGTAAAAGTCATGGATGCACAGTATCTAGATTGATATCTGCGTGTTTAAGTCTCCCTCCACAATGCAGAATGTGATTTTCTAGGTCTATCCACAGACCGAGATTGTGTTTTAACTTATGCGGAAGATTTTCATAGTTATTCCCATAAGTTTCTCTCTGGGGTTGTCTTACCCAAAAGATAAGTGCATCTGGAAAAAAAAAAATTATACCTCTTTTCCTGAGATAATGAAACACATTCTGTGTTACATTGATTAATTTGATGAGCGAGGAGTAACGAGTACAATCCAAGACTGATATTTGAGCTTGCTGCCTGGTGGTAGTTATGATTTGTGTCGTGATGACGTGTGACTTTTGTTCTGGCCAACTATCACTCATTAATCATTGAGGGGCATGAAACCAAATATCTGACTTTGCCAACTGTTTAAACGCCATACCTCTTGATAAGAGATCACCTGGAGTATCTTTTGTTGGTACATGCAACCATTGAAAGCCTGCAGAAATTTCTTTAATTTCTGAGACGCGATTTCTTACATACGGTGTCGAACAGTTGTCATTTCGTACCCATAGTAAGACAGCTTCATTTTCAGACCATATAATAACATCTTTGAAGTGACAAAGACTTGTTTGATATGCACTGCTAAGCGTGTGCCAGTTAGCAATGCAGTTAGTTCCATCTGGGGCAAATTCCTCTTTTTAAATGGAGTGACTCTAGGCTTAGAGGTGATTAGATATGATTGATAGGAAGTCACTAAGTAAGCACAAGCTCCAAAAGCTTTGGCAGATGAGTCTGCGAATGTGGGCGAGTGAGGTGTTGAGGGAGTGAGTGGCAGCGAGTGGCTGGCTGGTGTGTGGTGGTCACTCCTCGTTACTTTTTGACTCATAATAGCAACTTAGTGGTTTGTTATGGTGAACAAAACATGCAGAAACTTAGTTAACCTGTGTATATAGTGTAATAACCGACAAATTATTTGTTCACTGTTTGATAAACATAATAATTGAATCAACAATATGCACACCATATTTTTGAGTACAGTGATGATTCACTCGTTTTATTATATAAATATATCACACTACACATATTGAATAATATTACAGCAAAAAAAAAAATAAGAAAAATCAATCAGAGACATTGAAATAATTAGGTAATTATCTCTTTATGGCCACTCCTGCCTGACAGCTGGCGAGCAACAGACTGTCTGGGACGCACGCTGAGTCAGCGCCTGTTTTTTGCCAGAATTCCCCACCCTATTGTGGGCAATATATGCCTCTTACAATTTTTTTATTATTTTCCCATGATCAGTGAACACAAATTAACAGGTTTAGAAGAAAAAAAAATTTTTTTTTTTTTGGTATGCGCCTGTGGGTGACAAATGCTAAATAGCCCAGCGCCATACAAGGGTTAAAGGATTTAGTAGGGCAAGTGGGGTCGAATACTTTTCTAACATGTGAAAGCAAATCCCTTTTTTGTAGCAATGCAATAATTTACTGGTACTGATTTGATTGATATTGTGTCTGAGATTAGATCCCATTCCATACCTAACACCTTTTGTGAGCCTGGTACGTGATATTCAGGGTAATCTCTTGCTATTTGATTATTCAATGTTGCATTATTAGAGACCCATGATTGTAGTGGCATGTTGGCACCTTGTAGCTCCTTGTTGGCCTCTTGATATATTTGTAACAGTTCAGTTAACTGTTAACTGTCGCTTGAAAAATATTTACATATAGATTTTGACTGATTTCAGCCTTATAAGGACTTGATGATTTCTTCAGATGAGTATCTAGAGTTGCTTGCAGCAAAAATGGGCTAGACATAGCACCGAAGAGTACAGAGGAGAATCTGTACATCACAATAGGACTATTGAAATCTTCTGGTTCTCTACCTATAGAAACTTAGTGAAGTCCCTATCCTCTTCCTGCAAGCCAAGTCTTAGAAAGACCTTGCTTATATCTGCTGAAAACGCATATTTGTTAAGTCTAAACTTCAGCAGTATGTCATACTATTTCTGAGTTAGACTTGGACCTGTTTGCAAACAATCATTTAAACTGGTTCCTTGGGGTCCAGATTTAGAGTTACAATTAAAATCTACCCATAAAGGAGTTGTTTTTGATTCTCTGATTACCGCCATGTGTGGTAAAAAATGGCCTTTTTTTATTGTCATGATTCACGACTTCGATGAATTTATTCTGTAGCTGTTGAGCAATAATCTCATGGTAGAGTATTAAATGCTCAGGCCTTTTCCTTAGTTTTGCTAATTGAGATTTAAATTGACTGTAAGCCATATGATAGTTGGTAGGTAAAGTTTTATGGTTGATTTTCCAAGATAGCCTAACCCAGTACTGTCTATCATCTATCTATCTGTCTATCAGTACAGTATCTAAGTACTGATTGTACATACAGACATAATCAGGACTTGGTTGTTCAGAAATTATTCCTATTGCATCAAGTTCCCACAATTTATGCACAGATTCCAATCCGTCATCAATCATGTTTGGGGATATTAAGTGGTGACTGTTCTTTGCCTAGTCAAGCCACAATTACAGTTTCTGTATGGTGTGATTTTTCAAGAGTTGAAGGTTCAAGATCTTGTACTCTTGTTTGAATGATAACTCCTTGATTGATTAGTTCCAGCTGTGCAGTAGGTAATGTATCTGTAGTAATTGTTTTTGCTGCTAAGGCATTAACATCACTCTGTACCTTACAGAATTGTACAGCTGGTGAAGAATTATCTTCTTTCGCCTTTGCCTGTGATATAGATTTATTATTGATTCTGTTGGCACAGTCTGAAATTGCATAGGCTGTGCATTGATAGGTATGTGCTTCCTGACAGAATAAACATCTTGGGCCACTTATAGCTACTTTTGCTTTATCTGCCTTGGGAGCTTGATTTCCTTCAGTTAAATTAACTGTGGGTGATATAGAATATGAGCCATCATTACTCTGTTTACACTTTGCAGATGATGAGTTTTGTTGCCTTGATTTCTGATTGCCAGTGTGGACATTTTTGTTATTGTCCGTAGATACACTTTTAGCGATTTTTTCTTGTGATATGATATTGTTACAAGTATGTAACACTTGTAGGTATGTAATTACATGCAAGTAGGTCATACAAACATGTAACACTTGTACTCCTCCAAGAATTTCCTTAAAGGATGAATTGTATCTGAAATACTGTGCATTTACATTATTCAGGACGTGACGAAGTATTTTGCTTCGTCACATCCGGCACACATATCCGGCACATATTTCTATTATATCATGCTAATTTATGTATATATACAGTCTATTTACACACTATACACTATCACACACTATACACATTCACCATCAACACATTCAGAACTCTGCGAGTGTCAGCTGCCACACCCTCACTCTTCCAACATCCAGTCTCTCCCTCACTCCTCCAACATCTTACTTGCCAACATTGCTCCTCCCACCATCCTGTTATTGTTTGTATTACACTATTTACAAATGTTATATATACCTATCTACATGTTTTATTCACCAGAACTATACAAAAAAGCTGCTATTGTGTCCAAACTTTACAGTGGCCACCATACACTGCATGAGAAATCACACAGCAGCCAGCAGACAACGTTACGATTACATCACCTCCCTCACCAAAATAGCTCCTTCCAACATACTCCTGTTGCTGTTACTACACTATATACACACATTGTATATACCCCATATACAAATGTCTTCACCATAGCAAACCACTAAGCTAGTATGATGAGCAAAACAAGAGTGGCTGCCACACAGTGATGCTACCTCGGTTCTCCCCCTCGCTCCCTCACCACAATTCATCCTCCCACAATACTACGCACAGTGCTTATTATCACCACAATCCTGTTGTTATCACAATACTGGTCACTAAATCCTATAAATACATAATTGACCACAAGTTTATTTTGTAAAGGAACCTAAGAAGTCGTTAGAAGATTCCTAGATGGACAAAATAATGTTGTGGTGCTGTGGCTAGTGCTGTGAACATCGTGAACCGCACTGAATCACTAATATTTGAACATTGTTCACAGTCATTATCACATTCAGGCTCTTCTGTAATAATATCATGGCAAAATAATGCACGTTATATATATTTTTTGACATTATTAGGCGATGCTGTGGTCACAAGCTGAACAGCAGTGCTGTGAGCTCATGCTGCGTGCGCCAGCCTTGGTTGCTCACTAAGTACTGAGCCTCTCACACCCGGGAATCTGGACCACGAATTTTATTAATGATGGCGTCTGTTTACAAGAACCCTGAGGAAGCTGATGTGAACCCCATGTAGCCGCAAGAGTTTTGAATGGAACGTGAAAAATACAAATACCCGGAGGGGCGTAGCGCACCCCAGACGTGGGCCTGCAGGTGCGTTGCACATTTAAAGGGTTAAGATTGTAAATTAGTGATGAGGGGCTGTTTAGCCATTCAGATTTTAAATGTGAGATTAAGACTGGTCATAATCCCCAGTAGTAGACTATTGTAGCCAAGTGATGATGACATTTATCTATCACCTGGTTTAAATGGCCTGTAGACTGTAGATTAAAATTAATGATTTGCTGTTTAGCTATGTGATGACTGTCATTCAACTGATAGAAGTGGCCAGTAGGCCTTCAAGTTTCTTGATTAGTATCCACTGTACTTATCGTGTAACAATTGTATGGCTTGATCATTATCTTTATCTGTGCATGACAAATTAGCAATGATCTGCAATGCCTTTCCTCTTACTTGGCTTTGTAAATATAACAATTTAATAGCCTTGGTGAGAGAAGCATTTGAGTGTATTAAATAATCAAAGGATCTCTGTTACGAACCCGGATCCAGCGTCCGAGCACGGAGCAGTGACGACCGCGCCATCTGTGGGTCAGCTCCCGAAACCCCCACCAAATGGACGACGACACCTGGTGAGGACAAGGTGTACTGGCTACGAGGGCCAGTTTCCAGTCCCGTTCAGCGCTCAACACAGCCGCTGCTGACCTCTGGTGAGGTGGTGCTCAGACAACAGCGCCATCTATGGAGTGGATACGCCGGGCGTTTGTGTCTGAGCCTGTAAGTGAGGTGTTTTAGTGTGTCCCAGTTATTGATGACGTGTCTGCTTACAAAGTCGACCTGGGACTGCTGTGATGGAAGTTGAGTCAGTCTACCCAAGGCAGCCGTCCCCATACCTTGTGCTTTGCTGTAGCAGCTGTGAGTCGCCTCCCGGAAGAACACTGTGGTGTTACCCTGCCAGTGGAGTGGCAGTAGAAGGATTACCCGGGACCGACTGCTGGAGACGATTATCCACTGGGGTATTGAGGACAGGAGAGTGATTTGTGGTATCGCACGAGGCTCCTGACTAGGGCGTTACCCTAGTATCGCTCGTGGAGTGGCCTGACCAGCGTTGCTGATCCGGAACCTGCCAGCAGACCTGCTGGACTTGTGGTTGACGGCCTCCTCGGCGGTGCCCCCAGTGGACCTGTGTTTTGGCTGACCTGTGGCCAGGGTAGACTCAGCTTCTCAAAGGATTCGTTGTGAGGCCACGAAAGCACCGAGGACTTAGCACCAAGAGCTTGGATCCAGAGTCTTCAGGAGAAGACGATTGTGTACAGTGTTAATACCCTTCCCCCTGTGTAATCTTATATTATTTATTTGGTGATGGTTTAATAATTATAATCTTAAGTTTTTGCCTTTATTTCCCTTCCCCTTTAAGTTACTTGCGTCACGGATCACATCCCTTGAAAGCCAGTAGTGGCTATCAAGGGATGTGATCCGTGACGCAAGTAACTTAAAGGGGAAGGGAAATAAAGGCAAAAACTTAAGATTATAATTATTAAACCATCACCAAATAAATAATATAAGATTACACAGGGGGAAGGGTATTAACACTGTACACAATCGTCTTCTCCTGAAGACTCTGGATCCAAGCTCTTGGTGCTAAGTCCTCGGTGCTTTCGTGGCCTCACAACGAATCCTTTGAGAAGCTGAGTCTACCCTGGCCACAGGTCAGCCAAAACACAGGTCCACTGGGGGCACCGCCGTGGAGGCCGTCAACCACAAGTCCAGCAGGTCTGCTGGCAGGTTCCGGATCAGCAACGCTGGTCAGGCCACTCCACGAGCGATACTAGGGTAACGCCCTAGTCAGGAGCCTCGTGCGATACCACAAATCACTCTCCTGTCCTCAATACCCCAGTGGATAATCGTCTCCAGCAGTCGGTCCCGGGTAATCCTTCTACTGCCACTCCACTGGCAGGGTAACACCACAGTGTTCTTCCGGGAGGCGACTCACAGCTGCTACAGCAAAGCACAAGGTATGGGGACGGCTGCCTTGGGTAGACTGACTCAACTTCCATCACAGCAGTCCCAGGTCGACTCTGTAAGCAGACACGTCATCAATAACTGGGACACACTAAAACACCTCACTTACAGGCTCAGACACAAACGCCCGGCGTATCCACTCCATAGATGGCGCTGTTGTCTGAGCACCACCTCACCAGAGGTCAGCAGCGGCTGTGTTGAGCGCTGAACGGGACTGGAAACTGGCCCTCGTAGCCAGTACACCTTGTCCTCACCAGGTGTCGTCGTCCATTTGGTGGGGGTTTCGGGAGCTGACCCACAGATGGCGCGGTCGTCACTGCTCCGTGCTCGGACGCTGGATCCGGGTTCGTAACAATCTCCAAAAGGCATCGCAATTTTCTTCATCCTTGCCCTCAAAACATGGTAATTGTACCTTTGCGAGCTCGGCTGCTACATGTGGGATAGTTGAGGTACCAAACTGAGTGGAGGTGCTCACATTCGGTTGGGCTACTGCTGGGTAATGCAAGTTTGATTAAAGGATGGATTTTATTTTCATAAATGGCTGTTTCAGCTCTGATATCCTGACGTTCCCTTTGGGTTAAATCCGCATTAGCTCTTTCTGCTAAATAAGTCTTAGAAAGGTTTTTGATTTGATCAAATTTTTTAACTGAAGTTTTAATTCTATTATTCAAGATGATTAAATCAAGAGATACTTGATTAGCTAACTCTTGACATCTGTCAAGCTGTTGAGTCAAGTGATTTTTTAGACACTTTATAAGTGTCCTTTTCTTTCCTGTTTCTGTAGCAGGTGAAGAATTAGAAGTCATCTGGATTTTTCCAAGTTTCGGAGTTTCCGAGATATTTTTACTTTTCCGATAAAAATATGTATAATGTTAATGTATTTGGATAAATGAGCCTTCCTGTGTACTTAGGTAATGATTCCAAAGATCGTTCTTCCTTTCCTCCCATGGAATCTGGATGTAACAGGTGCTCAATTATTAAAAGTAATAATTTGGTTTGTCATCCGAATGCACCAAATCGCTAAATTTTGTAATAATTGTTTAAACCTTAAACTGCGCAACGCGTCTGCAGGCCCACGTCTGGTTTGCGGAATGCGCCTCCGGGTATTTTTATTTTTCACGTTCCATACAAAACTCCCGCGGCTACATGGGGTTCACATCAGCTTCCTCAGGGCTCTTGTAAACAGACGCTATCTTTAAAAAAAATCGTGGTCCACATTCCCGGGTGTTGGAGCCTCAGTAGTGAGTGAGCAACCAAGGCCGGCGCACGCAGTATGAGCGCACAGCACTGCTGTTCAGCGTGTGACCACAGCATTGCCTAATAATGTCAAAATATATATATAATCTGTATTATTTAGCCATGATAGTATTATAGAAGAGCCTGAGTGTGATAATGACTGGGAACAATGTTCAAATATCAGTGATTCAATGCTGTTCACGATGTTAACAGTGCTAGCCACAGCACCACAGCATTATTTCATAAAGATTACAAGTGACAGTGTAGAGTGTGTAAATGTGTTGTAAATATACATAAATGAACCCGAAACATTGGTGTGAATGGTGGGAGGGGTGATGGTGAGTACGATGTTGGAGGAGAGAGGGAGGACTGGCTGGCTGGGTATGGCAGCTCACACTCGAGGAGTTCTGTGTGTGTTGATGGTGAATGTATATATACTGTGTGACAGTGTATAGTGTGTAAATAGATTGTATATATACATAAATTAGTATGATACACGGTAAATATGTGCAACATATGTGTATACAAGTGTCTTGCACGTAACACAGTGTCTTCGGACAGTACGGATGTTTTACTGCCATAATATAGTTTACGTGTTCATTATACATAGGATTAGCACGTAAAAACAAATAAAATGTATTTGGAACTGTGCGCAAAAAATGAACAAAAATATATTCGCGGCAACTCGCGCGCCCCACTCCGGGCGCCCTACTAGCCCCAGGAGCGTACGTCACGGGCGAATGGGGAATGATGACGTCACACCCCAACTTACGGACCCATAGCAGCCAAAGTAAGTACAAATTCGATTTTTTTTACATACCCATACTCAGGGAAGGGTTTTTGACACACACAAAAAAAAATCCAGAGAATTTATTTCCTGTGCACTGCAGGGGTGTCATATTTGGAGGCAATGTAGTTAAGGGGTTAAAAATAGTAAATGGCACTATTTTCGCCAAAATTATTACAAGCTCTATTACCCTAATAGGGATTTGATAAAATACAGTAGAATGCCTACTGGTTTTACCTGTAATAGGGATTGATACAGTTTATTATGGATATATTGTAATGAAATGCTCTTATTGTGTTAAAAACACTTTTTTAAAGAGTATTTTGTAATGAGCAGCTCTGAAAATCAGTGGATTACAGATAATGTTAGATAATACACTTAATGTCTGTATATATGTTACCACAATTGAGGAATATAATGGTATTTATGAGTATGATATAATTGTGTCTTCGACACTGTTAAATTAAGTACTGTGGTTTTTGACACAGAACTGTATTAGTAAGCTATGAATGCTTACTAGGTAATGGATATGGTGGCTTAAGACACTGTAAATAATTTGTTCACTTAGATATTATATTAGATCTAACTTTGACCTAACTTTGATCTAACTTAATCTAACTTTGTCTAAGGTGCTGTCTCTGCCTTACCATTTACCTAATGTTCTCTTATTCATATAATTTCCTAAATAATCCATCAAGTCTCCATGCACTTATGCAAGCATCTACCTCAGTTTCATTGTAAAATTTTACTCTTAAATCTAATCTTACCCTATTCCATTTATATTTTAAATGTATTTGTATTGATCTATGTCATTTATTGAAATCAATTACTGATCTCATTTTTGTTCTTTTAATTAAGTTCATACTAATTATAAGTTAAAACTAAGCTTAATAAAATTTATTATCTTTAAGATTATTTTACTTTACAATTATCATTTGTCAATTTTTTTTATATATTCATATTGACAGTCTCTACTGATTTTTTGTTCTCTCCACCAAACTTGTGTATCCTCCATGGCTATCTAGTGACCTTAATTCTACCTCTAATTGTTTCAATTCTTTGTTTACTTGCATTTATTGTTGTGTCTTGCCACAATTATTCTCTAATTTTGCAGACTCAATACTTTGTAAGCTCTTATTGTATTGTTATATTATTATATTGTTGTGTTTTGCTATAATTACTTTCTATTTTACAGCAGATTTGTTTTTCATCTGTTCATGTAATTGCTTATCTTATTGTATTGTGACATTCTTTTCTATATTGATATATATTATCTGTCTATTGTTACTTACAGTGTACCTGAGAGTACCTGTAAGCAATCTACCTCATTTTTCATTTTTGCTCAATTTTTTTTTTGTATTGCTTAGTCTTGTTTATATTTTTGTTTTGTATATCTATATCTTGTGTTTTGTATAGTCCATGTTTATATGTTTTTTTCTCTAATCTCATTTATTACCTAGGTTTCCTAGCCTAGCCATACTCCCTTACTCCATTGTACCCCTGTAAGCCCCTTTTGTGTTTGTTTGGTACAGTATTGTGAACATTTTTTTCTTTTTTTTTTCTTTTTTTTCCTGCAATCAGCTTTTTTTATGCAGTCAAGTATAGACCCAGAACTTAACCTCTTATCCACTATCTATGACAATAATCACTTTAATGATCTAAATTGCAGATATTTTGCAGCACATGATGTAAACAATGTATTAACTCATAATCACAATATCTCTGTAATCAATTTGAACGTTAGATCCCTAGGTAAACCCTTCGATGATGTTAGTGCCTTGATTGAAGCTATTGACAACAAATTCTCTTTTATTATACTTACTGAAACATGGTTGAAAGAGGATACCACTCAACTCTTTAACATGCCTAACTACTCAGCAATCCACAACTGTCGTCAACTTCAGAGAGGTGGTGGCACTACTCTTTACTACCACCAAGAACTAACATGCTTAAAAGAAATTAGAACTAGAGACTGCTATGGGGAGTATATCTTCGCCAGCTTCAGAGTCAAGGGTGCCGAGTCTATCCTGTCTGTGGGTGCAGTTTATAGAATTCCTAACACTGATGTGTCCAAATTCAACTCAAGCCTTAGAAATCTAATACTTGATAACAGACTGAACAAAAACCACCTAATTATCGCAGGGGACTTTAATATTGACCTCTGCGAGCCAGAACACCCTACTGCTGTTAGCTTCCTCAACTGTATGAATTCCTGCTTCCTCATACCCTTAATCACTAGACCTAGTAGAATCACTGATAGCACTGCCACGACTCTAGATCACATCTGGACAAACATAACCTCTCCGCTTACTTCAGGTATAATCACCGATAGCACTACAGACCATTACCCCACATTTCTCTTAACTAACATTAGCAAACCACCTCTTGAGTCAAGAGAGATACGTTTTAGACTACACAATGAAACTGCTATAGACAATTTTATAACTGCTACTGATAATGTCAACTGGGAGTCCGAGTTAGGTAACATAGAGGACATCAACCTAGCAGTTCAATCTTTTCTTCAAAAAACTCTTAGCCTTTATAATACCCACTGTCCTATGCTTACAAAACAAGTCACAACCAAAAGGCTTAACAATCCCTGGCTTACAAAGGGAATACTTAAATCTATTAATAAAAAACATGACCTTGAGAAGAAGTATAGGTTAGGAATTGTCTCCAAAGAATTCTCAAAGAATTACTCATTATTGCTATCTAAGATAATTAGACGAGCCAAAACTAAATACTACGAAGATAAATTTACCCAAATAAAGAGCAACATTAAACAAACATGGAGAACAAATTCACAAATATTGGGATCAAAGAAGTCTTTAAATAACAAACCGACTCTCCTGTCTAATAACGATGGTCAGCTTTCAGCCTCTGATTCTGCTATTGAGTTCAATAGGTTCTTCTCTTCCATTGGTTCATCCCTTGCTAATGATATTCCATCTTCCAGTACTGACATTAAGGACTATCTTACAGGGAACTATCCCCAGTCTCTGTACCTAAAGCCTATTAATTCCATTGACGTCAATGAGATAATCCTTACCCTTAAAATCAAGGCTGGTGCCCTTGAGGAGATACCAACTTTAATCTACAAAAAAGACTCCAGATCTTTAGCCCCTGCTATTGCTTTGCTCTTCAACAAGTCACTTGAACTCCAAACCTTTCCAGATATTCTAAAAAAAAGCGAGAGTAACGCCTGTCCACAAATGTGGTGATCTCACAGATGTTAACAACTACAGACCAATATCAATCCTGCCAAACTTGTCAAAAAATTTTGAAAAACTAATCTATAAGCAGCTTTACTCATATCTAGCCAAACTCAATATACTTAGCCCTTGCCAATATGGCTTCAGGCCCAAAAAAAGCACTAACGATGCACTAATTAGTATGCTTAACTCGATTCATACAGCTCTTGATAAAAATGAGTTCCCTGTTGGGTTATTTGTGGACCTGCGTAAAGCTTTCGATACTGTCAACCACCAAAACCTTCTTCTTAAATTACATCATTATGGTGTCAGAGGACACTCCCTACAATACCTCAAATCCTACCTTACTGACAGGCTCCAATGTGTTTCTGTGAATAATACAATTTCTCCCACCCTACCCATCAACATTAGTGTTCCCCAGGGCAGCATACTTGGCCCTCTCCTCTTTCTCATCTACATTAATGACCTTCCAAATGCCTCCCAACACCTCAAACCAATTCTATTTGCTGACGACACAACCTTCATTTACTCCAGTCCTGATCCCCTTGCTCTAAATGCCACAGTAAATACTGAGCTAAATAAAGTCCATCTGTGGCTAACTGCCAACAAACTCACCCTTAACATTGACAAAACTTTCTATATTCTGTTTGGCAATAAATCCTCTAATCAAATAAATCTCAAAATAAACAATACCCAAATTTGTAACAAATTAGATGGCAAATTCCTTGGCATTCTCATTGACCACAAGCTGAATTTCCAGGGACACATTCTAAACATATCAAAAAAAGTTGCAAAAACTGTGGGCATTCTTTCTAAGATCAGATATTATGTACCACGCCCTGCCCTGGTGACTCTCTATTACTCCCTTATCTATCCATATCTCAACTATGGTATTTGTGCTTGGGGCTCTACTACCCAAAATCACTTACGTCCTCTAATTACTCAACACAAAGCTGCTATTAGGACAATATCCAATTCTGGCCCCAGACATCACTCGGTACCCCTACTCAAATCTCTGAATATGTTAGACATTAAGTCACTGCACATTCTCTCATGTGTATTATACATATATAAAACGCTAAACTATAATGCCAATCCTGATCTCAAAAGCTTCATAGAAGGTTGTAACAGAACCCATGAGCACCACACCAGAAATAAATACAGTTTTGATATTCCTAGAGTACGACTTAATCAAACCAGAAATGCTCTACAAATCAAGGGGCCCAGAATGTGGAATGACCTTCCCAACCATGTTAAAGACAGTACCTCTCTCAACCAGTTTAAGTTAAAAACGAAGCTATACCTAATAAATTCCCTGTAACCTACCTTACCCCTCTATTGTCAACCCATGTATGTTTTTTGTTTTTTTTTTGTTTTTTTAAATCAACGCTGTTTGAATGTAATTTTCTGTAATAATTTGTAATTGTATTTGTGCTGCTTTTTCAACAATGTTCCCCCCTCTTTTACCTCTATTTTTATTTGTACTCAACGCATTTTTTTCTTTTTACCCATTAGTTTTAAGCTTTAGTCATTAGTGTTTTTTCCTGCCCGAAACGCTTTGCGTAATAGTGGCTTTAGGCATTGTATGTACTAGCTCTATCTATAAAGCCAACAAACTTTGTAAAATCTCTTTATGTATGTACCTTTACCTAAATAAAAATTATTATTATTATTATTATTATTATTATTATTATAGATATTATAAATATTAGCTGTAAGCTAGGTTAGGCTATATTATATACAAATTATTTCAATGCAAAATCAAGAAGTTTCTTATGTATTTGCGATTGAAATATTCGGTAAAGAAGGATCATAAATATGGTCTGAAGTGTACTGAAATAACATCTAGGTTCAAAAGACCATTAATATGGGGAAAACTGCCGGGACTGATATGAGAGGAGAACTACTAGGGACTTGTACTGTACTAAAAATTTAAAAACTACTGTATGCAAAATTAATTCAACTAAAGTTTTTAGCTAGAGTCGTAAATTCTACCCCCTCTTTTCCTAATGACAGACTGTAGGATGTAAGGGGCAAGTGGGGGTGAATGAAGAGGTTGATTAAAGATCCACAATCCACCTGCAGGCAATTATCTCACATCAGTTTGTATTTTTAATACAAGGATAAGATTTTAATAAATTCAGTTCTATGACTGAACACTGGTTCTGTTTAAATTAGGGATTTAAATATGTACACAGTCCAGCCTAGCACCATAACTATTAACAGCCAATATATTATACCAATGAACACAACAATTTAAGTTGTAGAATTAAGATATTAAATGACCTTAAATGTGGTCTAAGTACTAGTTAACTAAGTACTAAAG
Source organism: Procambarus clarkii (assembly GCF_040958095.1). Taxonomy (NCBI): domain Eukaryota; kingdom Metazoa; phylum Arthropoda; class Malacostraca; order Decapoda; family Cambaridae; genus Procambarus; species Procambarus clarkii. The sequence goes on from NC_091211.1 coordinate 12,436,605, forward strand.
ATTATTTTCAATAGGTTAAACTTATATTATAAATTAAAGGTAACTAAGCAAGAAATAGTTAACTTAATCTATATGTTCAAGCATATATATGTAGATATACTCAATTTACATAAAGAGATTCAGTCAGCCTGACTGAAACTCTTTCCGAGACTAGGGACACTTATGAGGCAGTAAAACTCACGAGTTTCTAGGATCCTGGAAAAGATTCAGTTGCTAAAATATTAATAAACTTACTGAACAAATCCACAAGGGCCATGACGAGGATTCAAACCTGCATCCGAGAGCATCCCAGACGCAATTCCCTTATGCACTCGAGCTATGTCAATAGGCCGTTCAACCTTTTCGCCCTTACTTCATTACATACAGAAATCACAATAGCCTGATGTATCAAATGAACAAATCCACAAGGGCCGTGATGAGGATTCGAACCTGCATTAAAGAGCATCCCAGACGCTTCCTTAATGGAAAGCTTGATGGAAAACATCAATGATCCCTCACTGTACCATAGCCTGGAAGAGGATGGGTTGTCTAGGAGTTAAATACGCCAGAATTCCCACCTCTTTTAGGGCTCTGAGTATGGTATAGTGGGCATAAGTGCATATCTGCCATCTTGATTGCCAGGGGTTCAAGTAGCCTGGTGAGTGTGTGTGTGTCTAAAGTTTCTATACTTCAAACTTATGTGTTTAAGCAAGTGTGTGCATTAAGATTGGACGTGTTCTCCCATATATAACAGGGCTTCATGGAAAACGTCAATGATCCCTCACTGTATTTTAGGGCTCTGAGTATGGTGTAGTGGGTATAAGTGTGTACCTGCCATCTTGATAGCCAGGGTTCAAGTCCCCTGGTGGGTGGGGTGTGTCTAAAGTTTCTATAATTTAAACTTATGTGTTTAAGCAAGTGTGTGCATTAAGCATGGACAACATGTTCTCCCATATATAACAGGGCTTGACAGAAAATGTCAATAATACCTCACTATACCATTGCCTGGAAGAGGATGGGTTGTCTAGGAGTTAAATACGCCAGAATTCCTACCTCTTTTAGGGCTCTGAGCATGATGTAGTGGGTATACGTGCATACCTGATATCTTGATGGCCAGGGTTTAAGTCCCCTGCATATATATATATATATATATATATATATATATATATATATATATATATATATATATATATATATATAAGCAAGAAAGAAATATATATATATATATATATATATATATATATATATATATATATATATATATATATATATATATATATATATATATATAACTGAAAACTCACACCCCAGAAGTGATTCGAACCCATACTCCCAGGAGCAACGCAACTGGTATGTACAGGGACGCCTTAATCCGCTTGACCATCACGACCGGACATAAGGAAATGATAGCCGAAGCTATTTGAACCACTTCCCCGCCGGCACTCGGATGGTAATCTTGGGCATAGCATTTTATCAAATCACCTCATTCTTTGGGGCACACGTGAGGAACACAAATGCAAACAAGCCTGAATGGTCCCCAGGACTATATACAACTGAAAACTCACACCCCAGAAGTGATTCGAACCCATACTCCCAGGAGCAACGCAACTGGTATGTACAGGGACGCCTTAATCCGCTTGACCATCACGACCGGACATAAGGAAATGATAGCCGAAGCTATTTGAACCACTTCCCCGCCGGCACTCGGATGGTAATCTTGGGCATAGCATTTTATCAAATCACCTCATTCTTTGGGGCACACGTGAGGAACACAAATGCAAACAAGCCTGAATGGTCCCCAGGACTATATACAACTGAAAACTCACACCCCAGAAGTGATTCGAACCCATACTCCCAGGAGCAACGCAACTGGTATGTACAGGGACGCCTTAATCCGCTTGACCATCACGACCGGACATAAGGAAATGATAGCCGAAGCTATTTGAACCACTTCCCCGCCGGCACTCGGATGGTAATCTTGGGCATAGCATTTTATCAAATCACCTCATTCTTTGGGGCACACGTGAGGAACACAAATGCAAACAAGCCTGAATGGTCCCCAGGACTATATACAACTGAAAACTCACACCCCAGAAGTGATTCGAACCCATACTCCCAGGAGCAACGCAACTGGTATGTACAGGGACGCCTTAATCCGCTTAACCATCACGACCGGACATAAGGAAATGATAGCCGAAGCTATTTGAACCACTTCCCCGCCGGCACTCGGATGGTAATCTTGGGCATAGCATTTTATCAAATCACCTCATTCTTTGGGGCACACGTGAGGAACACAAATGCAAACAAGCCTGAATGGTCCCCAGGACTATATACAACTGAAAACTCACACCCCAGAAGTGATTCGAACCCATACTCCCAGGAGCAACGCAACTGGTATGTACAGGGACGCCTTAATCCGCTTGACCATCACGACCGGACATAAGGAAATGATAGCCGAAGCTATTTGAACCACTTCCCCGCCGGCACTCGGATGGTAATCTTGGGCATAGCATTTTATCAAATCACCTCATTCTTTGGGGCACACGTGAGGAACACAAATGCAAACAAGCCTGAATGGTCCCCAGGACTATATACAACTGAAAACTCACACCCCAGAAGTGATTCGAACCCATACTCCCAGGAGCAACGCAACTGGTATGTACAGGGACGCCTTAATCCGCTTGACCATCACGACCGGACATAAGGAAATGATAGCCGAAGCTATTTGAACCACTTCCCCGCCGGCACTCGGATGGTAATCTTGGGCATAGCATTTTATCAAATCACCTCATTCTTTGGGGCACACGTGAGGAACACAAATGCAAACAAGCCTGAATGGTCCCCAGGACTATATACAACTGAAAACTCACACCCCAGAAGTGATTCGAACCCATACTCCCAGGAGCAACGCAACTGGTATGTACAGGGACGCCTTAATCCGCTTGACCATCACGACCGGACATAAGGAAATGATAGCCGAAGCTATTTGAACCACTTCCCCGCCGGCACTCGGATGGTAATCTTGGGCATAGCATTTTATCAAATCACCTCATTCTTTGGGGCACACGTGAGGAACACAAATGCAAACAAGCCTGAATGGTCCCCAGGACTATATACAACTGAAAACTCACACCCCAGAAGTGATTCGAACCCATACTCCCAGGAGCAACGCAACTGGTATGTACAGGGACGCCTTAATCCGCTTGACCATCACGACCGGACATAAGGAAATGATAGCCGAAGCTATTTGAACCACTTCCCCGCCGGCACTCGGATGGTAATCTTGGGCATAGCATTTTATCAAATCACCTCATTCTTTGGGGCACACGTGAGGAACACAAATGCAAACAAGCCTGAATGGTCCCCAGGACTATATACAACTGAAAACTCACACCCCAGAAGTGATTCGAACCCATACTCCCAGGAGCAACGCAACTGGTATGTACAGGGACGCCTTAATCCGCTTGACCATCACGACCGGACATAAGGAAATGATAGCCGAAGCTATTTGAACCACTTCCCCGCCGGCACTCGGATGGTAATCTTGGGCATAGCATTTTATCAAATCACCTCATTCTTTGGGGCACACGTGAGGAACACAAATGCAAACAAGCCTGAATGGTCCCCAGGACTATATACAACTGAAAACTCACACCCCAGAAGTGATTCGAACCCATACTCCCAGGAGCAACGCAACTGGTATGTACAGGGACGCCTTAATCCGCTTGACCATCACGACCGGACATAAGGAAATGATAGCCGAAGCTATTTGAACCACTTCCCCGCCGGCACTCGGATGGTAATCTTGGGCATAGCATTTTATCAAATCACCTCATTCTTTGGGGCACACGTGAGGAACACAAATGCAAACAAGCCTGAATGGTCCCCAGGACTATATACAACTGAAAACTCACACCCCAGAAGTGATTCGAACCCATACTCCCAGGAGCAACGCAACTGGTATGTACAGGGACGCCTTAATCCGCTTGACCATCACGACCGGACATAAGGAAATGATAGCCGAAGCTATTTGAACCACTTCCCCGCCGGCACTCGGATGGTAATCTTGGGCATAGCATTTTATCAAATCACCTCATTCTTTGGGGCACACGTGAGGAACACAAATGCAAACAAGCCTGAATGGTCCCCAGGACTATATACAACTGAAAACTCACACCCCAGAAGTGATTCGAACCCATACTCCCAGGAGCAACGCAACTGGTATGTACAGGGACGCCTTAATCCGCTTGACCATCACGACCGGACATAAGGAAATGATAGCCGAAGCTATTTGAACCACTTCCCCGCCGGCACTCGGATGGTAATCTTGGGCATAGCATTTTATCAAATCACCTCATTCTTTGGGGCACACGTGAGGAACACAAATGCAAACAAGCCTGAATGGTCCCCAGGACTATATACAACTGAAAACTCACACCCCAGAAGTGATTCGAACCCATACTCCCAGGAGCAACGCAACTGGTATGTACAGGGACGCCTTAATCCGCTTGACCATCACGACCGGACATAAGGAAATGATAGCCGAAGCTATTTGAACCACTTCCCCGCCGGCACTCGGATGGTAATCTTGGGCATAGCATTTTATCAAATCACCTCATTCTTTGGGGCACACGTGAGGAACACAAATGCAAACAAGCCTGAATGGTCCCCAGGACTATATACAACTGAAAACTCACACCCCAGAAGTGATTCGAACCCATACTCCCAGGAGCAACGCAACTGGTATGTACAGGGACGCCTTAATCCGCTTGACCATCACGACCGGACATAAGGAAATGATAGCCGAAGCTATTTGAACCACTTCCCCGCCGGCACTCGGATGGTAATCTTGGGCATAGCATTTTATCAAATCACCTCATTCTTTGGGGCACACGTGAGGAACACAAATGCAAACAAGCCTGAATGGTCCCCAGGACTATATACAACTGAAAACTCACACCCCAGAAGTGATTCGAACCCATACTCCCAGGAGCAACGCAACTGGTATGTACAGGGACGCCTTAATCCGCTTGACCATCACGACCGGACATAAGGAAATGATAGCCGAAGCTATTTGAACCACTTCCCCGCCGGCACTCGGATGGTAATCTTGGGCATAGCATTTTATCAAATCACCTCATTCTTTGGGGCACACGTGAGGAACACAAATGCAAACAAGCCTGAATGGTCCCCAGGACTATATACAACTGAAAACTCACACCCCAGAAGTGATTCGAACCCATACTCCCAGGAGCAACGCAACTGGTATGTACAGGGACGCCTTAATCCGCTTGACCATCACGACCGGACATAAGGAAATGATAGCCGAAGCTATTTGAACCACTTCCCCGCCGGCACTCGGATGGTAATCTTGGGCATAGCATTTTATCAAATCACCTCATTCTTTGGGGCACACGTGAGGAACACAAATGCAAACAAGCCTGAATGGTCCCCAGGACTATATACAACTGAAAACTCACACCCCAGAAGTGATTCGAACCCATACTCCCAGGAGCAACGCAACTGGTATGTACAGGGACGCCTTAATCCGCTTGACCATCACGACCGGACATAAGGAAATGATAGCCGAAGCTATTTGAACCACTTCCCCGCCGGCACTCGGATGGTAATCTTGGGCATAGCATTTTATCAAATCACCTCATTCTTTGGGGCACACGTGAGGAACACAAATGCAAACAAGCCTGAATGGTCCCCAGGACTATATACAACTGAAAACTCACACCCCAGAAGTGATTCGAACCCATACTCCCAGGAGCAACGCAACTGGTATGTACAGGGACGCCTTAATCCGCTTGACCATCACGACCGGACATAAGGAAATGATAGCCGAAGCTATTTGAACCACTTCCCCGCCGGCACTCGGATGGTAATCTTGGGCATAGCATTTTATCAAATCACCTCATTCTTTGGGGCACACGTGAGGAACACAAATGCAAACAAGCCTGAATGGTCCCCAGGACTATATACAACTGAAAACTCACACCCCAGAAGTGATTCGAACCCATACTCCCAGGAGCAACGCAACTGGTATGTACAGGGACGCCTTAATCCACTTGACCATCACGACCGGACATAAGGAAATGATAGCCGAAGCTATTTGAACCACTTCCCCGCCGGCACTCGGATGGTAATCTTGGGCATAGCATTTTATCAAATCACCTCATTCTTTGGGGCACACGTGAGGAACACAAATGCAAACAAGCCTGAATGGTCCCCAGGACTATATACAACTGAAAACTCACACCCCAGAAGTGATTCGAACCCATACTCCCAGGAGCAACGCAACTGGTATGTACAGGGACGCCTTAATCCGCTTGACCATCACGACCGGACATAAGGAAATGATAGCCGAAGCTATTTGAACCACTTCCCCGCCGGCACTCGGATGGTAATCTTGGGCATAGCATTTTATCAAATCACCTCATTCTTTGGGGCACACGTGAGGAACACAAATGCAAACAAGCCTGAATGGTCCCCAGGACTATATACAACTGAAAACTCACACCCCAGAAGTGATTCGAACCCATACTCCCAGGAGCAACGCAACTGGTATGTACAGGGACGCCTTAATCCGCTTGACCATCACGACCGGACATAAGGAAATGATAGCCGAAGCTATTTGAACCACTTCCCCGCCGGCACTCGGATGGTAATCTTGGGCATAGCATTTTATCAAATCACCTCATTCTTTGGGGCACACGTGAGGAACACAAATGCAAACAAGCCTGAATGGTCCCCAGGACTATATACAACTGAAAACTCACACCCCAGAAGTGATTCGAACCCATACTCCCAGGAGCAACGCAACTGGTATGTACAGGGACGCCTTAATCCGCTTGACCATCACGACCGGACATAAGGAAATGATAGCCGAAGCTATTTGAACCACTTCCCCGCCGGCACTCGGATGGTAATCTTGGGCATAGCATTTTATCAAATCACCTCATTCTTTGGGGCACACGTGAGGAACACAAATGCAAACAAGCCTGAATGGTCCCCAGGACTATATACAACTGAAAACTCACACCCCAGAAGTGATTCGAACCCATACTCCCAGGAGCAACGCAACTGGTATGTACAGGGACGCCTTAATCCGCTTGACCATCACGACCGGACATAAGGAAATGATAGCCGAAGCTATTTGAACCACTTCCCCGCCGGCACTCGGATGGTAATCTTGGGCATAGCATTTTATCAAATCACCTCATTCTTTGGGGCACACGTGAGGAACACAAATGCAAACAAGCCTGAATGGTCCCCAGGACTATATACAACTGAAAACTCACACCCCAGAAGTGATTCGAACCCATACTCCCAGGAGCAACGCAACTGGTATGTACAGGGACGCCTTAATCCGCTTGACCATCACGACCGGACATAAGGAAATGATAGCCGAAGCTATTTGAACCACTTCCCCGCCGGCACTCGGATGGTAATCTTGGGCATAGCATTTTATCAAATCACCTCATTCTTTGGGGCACACGTGAGGAACACAAATGCAAACAAGCCTGAATGGTCCCCAGGACTATGTTCCTCACGTGTGCCCCAAAGAATGAGGTGATTTGATAAAATGCTATGCCCAAGATTACCATCCGAGTGCCGGCGGGGAAGTGGTTCAAATAGCTTCGGCTATCATTTCCTTATGTCCGGTCGTGATGGTCAAGCGGATTAAGGCGTCCCTGTACATACCAGTTGCGTTGCTCCTGGGAGTATGGGTTCGAATCACTTCTGGGGTGTGAGTTTTCAGTTGTATATAGTCCTGGGGACCATTCAGGCTTGTTTGCATATATATATATATATATATATATGTATATATATATATATATATATATATATATATATATATATATATATATATATATATATATATGTATATATATATATATATATGCAATTGACGATCACAAAACACTGATCATTTTATGGGGAAAATCCACAGAGAAATATGAAATGAGGTGTGGATACCTCATTTCATATTTCTCTGTGGATTTTCCGCATATATATATATATATATATATATATATGCAGAATAACCACATATGAAAAATAGAAAATGCTTAACGCGTTTTCGGCTAATTCGCCTTCATCAGAGCAAAGTAGAATGCTTTGCTCTGCTTTGCTCATTCTACTTTGCTCTGATGAAGGTGAATTAGCCGAAAACGCGTTAAGCATTTTTTATTTTTCATATGTGGTTATTCTGCATACTTGGATCAGTGTTTTTGTGATCATTGTTGCATATATATATATATATATATATATATATATATATATATATATATATATATATATATATATATATATATATATATATATATATATATATATGCGAACAAGCCTGAATGGTCCCCAGGACATATGCAACTGAAAACTCACACCCCAGAAGTGACTCGAACCCATACTCCCAGAAGCAACGCATCTGGTATGTACAAGACGCCTTAATCCACTTGACCATCACGACCGGACAAAATGAGGTGATAGCCGAGGCTATATGAACCACCCCACCGCCGGCACTCGGATAGTTATCTTGGGCATAGCATTTTACCAAATCACCTCATACGGTTGGTTATATATATATATATATATATATATATATATATATATATGTCGTACCTATTAGCCAGAACGCACTTCTCAGCCTACTATGCAAGGCCCGATTTGCCTAATAAGCCAAGTTTTCATGAATTAATTGTTTATCGACTACCTAACCTACCTAACCTAACCTAACCTAACTTTTTCGGTTACCTAACCTAACCTAACCTATAAAGATAGGTTAGGTTAGGTTAGGTACGGTTGGTTAGGTTCGGTCATATATCTTCGTTAATTTTAACTCTAATAATAAAAATTGACGTCATACATAATGAAATGGGTAGATTTATCATTTCATAAGAAAAAAATTAGAAAAAATATATTAATTCAGGAAAACTTGGCTTATTAGGCAATTTCGGCAAGTGAATTAGCCGAAAACGCGTTAAGCATTTTTTATTTTTCATATGTGGTTATTCTGCATACTTGGATCAGTGTTTTTGTGATCATTGTTGCATATATATATATATATATATATATATATATATATATATATATATATATATATATATATATATATATATATATATATGCGAACAAGCCTGAATGGTCCCCAGGACATATGCAACTGAAAACTCACACCCCAGAAGTGACTCGAACCCATACTCCCAGAAGCAACGCATCTGGTATGTACAAGACGCCTTAATCCACTTGACCATCACGACCGGACAAAATGAGGTGATAGCCGAGGCTATATGAACCACCCCACCGCCGGCACTCGGATAGTTATCTTGGGCATAGCATTTTACCAAATCACCTCATACGGTTGGTTATATATATATATATATATATATATATATATATATATGTCGTACCTATTAGCCAGAACGCACTTCTCAGCCTACTATGCAAGGCCCGATTTGCCTAATAAGCCAAGTTTTCATGAATTAATTGTTTATCGACTACCTAACCTACCTAACCTAACCTAACCTAACTTTTTCGGTTACCTAACCTAACCTAACCTATAAAGATAGGTTAGGTTAGGTTAGGTACGGTTGGTTAGGTTCGGTCATATATCTTCGTTAATTTTAACTCTAATAATAAAAATTGACGTCATTCATAATGAAATGGGTAGATTTATCATTTCATAAGAAAAAAATTAGAAAAAATATATTAATTCAGGAAAACTTGGCTTATTAGGCAAATCGGGCCTTGAATAGTTGGCCAAAAAGTGAGTTCTGGCTACTAGGTACGACATATATATATATATATATATATATATATATATATATATATATATATATATATATATATATATATATATATATATATATATATATGTCTAGATCCGTGTCTAGATCTAAACCACACAATTCTAAAGATTGGCCCTTTGCTTTGATGATGGTGAGTGCAAATGCCAATCGAACTGGGAATTACAATCTCTTAAATTGAAATTGCAAATCCGTTGGAATCATAGGAATGTGAGGAATGAGGACATCTTCACCTTTGAAAGGTCCTGTCAAAATTGTTGCTTCTGCGACGTTGCTGAATATTTTTTTACTGCAAGCCACGTGACGTTGCCAAGCTTAGATTTTTAGTTGTAGTTCGTGCGGTGATGGTATCCCTTGCAGATTTAGTGAATTAAAAAATTATGTTGGTTAATTAACCGCTTCATCTGCTTCCACCGCAGTGTCGATGGATTTGTATATGACTGCCTTGCTTTGAATGTTAGACTGAATAATATTGTGAAGTTCTTAGACGTCTTTGTTCTTAACTGCAAGAACAGCTCGTTCATTCAGCCAATCGTGATTCTTATAACTGGTTTCAATATTAGGAAATACTTTTTCAACCAATTCTTCTTTTGACGTCACTAAATTGTAGAAGTTATGAGGCAATGAAATTCGTCCTGAGGTCAGATCAACCGGTACGTTTCCGTTCCCAATTTCCAGAAATTAATGTGAGAATGTCTCAGCTGGTAAGTCGTTTTGCAATTGGACACGCATATTTGTAGTTAATTTTAACATCTTTGTGTGGCGCCACAAAGTAGAGTATTTCAAGCAAGCTGGTGTTGATCGAGGAATTACATGTAATGTTTGCCTGAAATCTCCTTGTTTGCATTTGTGTTCGTCACGTGTGCCCCAAAGAATGAGGTGATTTGATAAAATACCATGCCCAAGATTACCAACCGAGTGCTGGCGGGGGGATGGAAATAGCCAAATATACCATCCTTATTTGTCTGGTAGTGTTGGTCGAGTGGTTAAGGCATCCTGTACGCCAGATTGCAGAGTGCTCCTGGAAGTATGGGTTCGAGTCACTTCTGGGGTGTGAATTTTCATCAGCATATATGATTGGAGACCGTTCAAGCTTGTTCGCATTTGAGTTCGTCACGTGTGACCCAAGGAATGAGGTGATTTAATAAAATACCATACCTTGAGGTGCTTCCGTGGCCCGGTCGTCGACCAGGCCTCCGACCATGCCCAAGATTACCAACCGAGTGCCGGCGGTGGGATAGAAATAGCCTCGACTACAATTCTCTTTTGTCTGGTCGTGTTGGTCGAGTGGTTAAGGCATCCTGTACGCCAGATTGCAGAGTGCTCCTGGCAATAAGGGTTCGAGTCACTTCTGGGGTGTGAGTTCTCCTTTGCATATATGCCTGGAGACCGTTCAGGCTTGTTCACATTTGTGTTACTCACGTGCGCCATCAAGAATGAGGTGATTTGATAAAATAACATGCCCAAGATTACCATCCGAGTGCCGGCCAGGGGATGGAAATAGCCTAGGCTACCATCCTTTTTTAGTCTGGTCGTGTTGGTCGAGAGGTTAAGGCAACCTATACGCCAGAATGCAGAGTGCTCCTTGCAGTATGGGTTCGAGTCACTTCTGGGGTGTGGGTTTTCATTAACATATATGCCTGGAGACTCTTTAGGCTTGTTCGCATTTGTGTTCGTCACGTGTGACCCAAAAAATGAGGTGATTTGAAAAAATACCATGCCCAAGATTACCAACCGAGCGCCAGCGGAGAGATGGAAATAGCCTCGGCTACCATCCTCTTTGTCTGGTCGTGTAAATCGAGTGGTAATGACTGGGATTGCCAGCTACAACCATGTTGTACCATCGTACAGATTCACTGGTTTGTGCTTCTAGCCTCCTTTCATCTTGGGCATGGTATTTTATCAAATCACCTCATTCTTTATCGTACACGTGAGGAACACAAATGTGAACAAGCCTGGACGGTCTCTAGGTATATATGCCAATTAATTAAAACTCACACCCCAGAAGTGACCCGAACCCATACTGCCAGGAGCACTCTACAATTTGTCGTACAGGATGCCTTAACCACTCGACCAACACGACCAGACAAAAGAGGATGGTAGCCGAGGTTGCTTCCATCTCCCCGCTGGCACTCGGTTGGTAATCTTGGGAAAGGTATTTTATCAAATCACCTCATTCTTTAGGGCACACGTGAGGAACACAAATGGGAACAAGCCTAAACGGTCTCCAGGTACATATGCCAATGAAAACTCAAACCCCAGAAGTGACTCGAACCCATACTGCCAGGAGCACTCTGCAATCTAGCGTACAGGATGTCTTAACCACTCGACGAACACGACGAGACAAAAAAGGATGGTAGACGAGGTTATTTCCATCCTCCCCCGGCACTCGGTTGGTAATCTTGGGCGTGGTATTTTATCAAATCACCTCATTCTTTATCGCACACGTGAGGAACACAAATGTGAACAAGCCTGAACGGTCTCCAGGCATATATGCCAAAGAAAACTCACACCCCAGAAGTGACTCGAACCCATACTGCCAGGAGCACTCTCCAATCTGGCGTACAGGATCTTGGTTATCTTGAGGTTATCTTGAGATGATTTCGGGGCTTTAGTGTCCCCGCGGCCCGGTTCTCGTTCAGGCCTCCACCCCCAGAAAGCAGCCCGTGACAGCTGACTATCACCAAGGTTGCTATTGTTCTGCTAGGTAACAAGGGCATAGAGTGAAAGAAACTCTGCCCATTGGTTGTCGCCGGCGCCTGGGATCGAACCCAGGACCCCAGGATCACAAGTGCAATGTGCTGTCAGCTCGGCCGACCGGCTCCCTTTATGGAAGCCTTAACCACTCGACCAACACGACCAGATAAAAGAGGATAATAGCCGAGGCTATTTCCATCCACCTGCCAGCACTCGGTTCGTAATCTTTGGCATAGTATTTTATCAAATCACCTCATTCTTTGGGGCACATGTGAGGAACACAAATGCGAAGAAGCCTAATGAGTCTCCAGGCATATATGCCAATGAAAACTCAAACCCCAGAAGTGACTCGAACCCATACTGCCAGGAGCACTCTGCAATCTGGCGTACAGGATGCCTTAACCACTCGACCAACACGACCAGACAAAAGAGGATGTAGCCGAAGCTATTTCCATCCCCCCCCCCCGGCTCCCGGTTTGTAATCTTGGGCATGGTATTTTATCAAATCACCTTATTTTTGGGGGCACACGTGAGGAACACAAATGTGAACAAGCCTGAATGATCTCTAGGTATATATGCCAATGAAAACTCACACCCCAGAAGTGACCCGAACCCATACTGCCAGGAGCACTCTGCAATCTATCATACAGATTGCGTTAACCACTCGACCAACACGACCAGATAAAAGAGGATGGTACCAAGGCTGCTTCCATCTCTCCGCTGGCACTCGGTTGGTAATCTTGGGCATGGTATTTTATCAAATCACCTCATTCTTTGGGGCACAAGTGAGGAACACAAATGCTAACAAGCCTGAACGGTCTCCAGTAATATAACCCAAAGAAAACTCACACCTCAAAAATGACTCGAACCCATACTGCCAGGAGCACTTTGCAATCTGGCGTACAGGATGCCTTAAACATTCGAACTGCACGACAAGACAAAAGAGGATGGTAGCCAAGGCTATTTCCATCCCTCCGCCGGAACTCGGTTGGTAATCTTGGGCATGGTATTTTATCAAATCACCTCATTCTTTGGGTCGCACGTGACGAACTCAAATGCGAACAAGCCAAAACGGTCTCCAATCATATATGCCAATGAAAACTCACACCCCAGAAGTGACTCGAACCCATACTGCCAGGAGCACTCTGCAATCTGTCGTACAGGATGTCATAACAACTCGACCTACACGACCAGATAATAGAGGATGATAGCCGAGGCCATTTCCATCCCCCCGCCAGCACTCAGTTGGTAATTTTGGTCATGGTATTTTATCAGATCACCTCATTCTTTGTGGCACACTTGAGGAACACAAATGCGAACAAGCCTGAACGGTCTCCAGGCATATATGCCAATGAAAACTCACCCCAGAAGTGACTCGAACTCATACTACCAGGAACACTCTGCAATCTGGCGTACAGGATGCCGTAACAACTCGACAAACACGACCAGACAAAAGAAGATGGTAGCCGAGGCTATTTCCATCTTCCCGCAGGCACTCGGTTGGTAATCTTGGGCATGGTATTTTATCAAATCACCTCATTCATAGGGGTCACACATGAGGAACTCAAATGCAAACAAGCCTGAACGGTCTCCATTCACATATGCCAATGAAAACTCACACACCAGAAGTGACTCGAACCCATACTGCCAGGAGCACTCTGTAATCTGGCGTACAGGATGCCTTAACCACTTGACCAACACGACCAGACAAAAGAGGATGGTAGCCGAGGCTATTTCCATCCCCTCGCCGACACTCAGTTGATAATCTTGGGCATGATATTTTATCAAATCACCTCATTCTCTGTGGCTCACGTGAGGAACACAAATGCGAACAAGTCTGAACGGTCTTCAGGCATATATGCCATTGAAAACTCACCCTGATGTGACTCGAACCCATACTGTCACGAGCACTCTACAATCTGTCGTACAGGATGCCTTAACCACTCGACCAACACGACCAGACAAAAGAGGATGGTAGACGAGGTTATTTCCATCCCCACGCCAGCACTCGGTTGGTAATCTTCGGAAAGGTGTTTCATCAAATCACCTCATTCTTTGGGGCACATGTGAGGAACACAAATGCGAACAAGCCTGAACGGTCTCCAGGTATATATGCCCCTGAAAACTCACACTCCAGAAGGAACTCGAACCCATACTGCCAGGAGCACTCTCCAATCTGGTGTACAGGATGCCTTAACCACTCGACCAACACGACCAGACAGAAGAGGATAACAGCGCAGGCTATTTTCATCCCCCCGCCAGCATTCGGTTGGTAATCTTGGGCATGGTATTTTATCAAATCACCTGATTCTTTGGGGCACACGAGAGGAACACAAATACGAACAAGCCTGAACGGTCTCCAGGCATATATGTCAGTGAAAACTCATATCCCAGAAGTAATTCGAACCCATACTGCCAGGAGCACTCTGCGAACTGAAGTACAGGATGCCTTCGCCACTCGACCAACACGACCAGACAAAAGAGGATGGTAGCCGAGGCTATTTCTATAACTCCGCCGGCACTCGGTTAATAATCTATGCAACCCGTTCTCGCAAATTCGTATAGCCAATATTGACTTATTAACTATGTGCATAGGTGATATACTAAATGTAATAGACACCCATTAAAAGCGTCATAGAAAACACCGACCTTACCTAACCTTGTTAGTATGTTAAGATAAGCATCTTATTGCTTCGTAATAACAATTATTATGATAATGTCAACTGGGAGTCCGAGTTAGGTAACATAGAGGACATCAACCTAGCAGTTCAATCTTTTCTTCAAAAAACTCTTAGCCTTTATAATACCCACTGTCCTATGCTTACAAAACAAGTCACAACCAAAAGGCTTAACAATCCCTGGCTTACAAAGGGAATACTTAAATCTATTAATAAAAAACATGACCTTGAGAAGAAGTATAGGTTAGGAATTGTCTCCAAAGAATTCTCAAAGAATTACTCATTATTGCTATCTAAGATAATTAGACGAGCCAAAACTAAATACTACGAAGATAAATTTACCCAAATAAAGAGCAACATTAAACAAACATGGAGAACAAATTCACAAATATTGGGATCAAAGAAGTCTTTAAATAACAAACCGACTCTCCTGTCTAATAACGATGGTCAGCTTTCAGCCTCTGATTCTGCTATTGAGTTCAATAGGTTCTTCTCTTCCATTGGTTCATCCCTTGCTAATGATATTCCATCTTCCAGTACTGACATTAAGGACTATCTTACAGGGAACTATCCCCAGTCTCTGTACCTAAAGCCTATTAATTCCATTGACGTCAATGAGATAATCCTTTCCCTTAAAACCAAGTCTGGTGCCCTTGAGGAGATACCAACTTTAATCTACAAAAAAGCCTCCAGATCTTTAGCCCCTGCTATTGCTTTGCTCTTCAACAAGTCACTTGAACTCCAAACCTTTCCAGATATTCTAAAAAAGCGGGAGTAACGCCTGTCCACAAATGTGGTGATCTCACAGATGTTAACAACTACAGACCTATATCAATCCTGCCAAACTTGTCAAAAAATTTTGAAAAACTAATCTATAAGCAGCTTTACTCATATCTAGCCAAACTCAATATACTTAGCCCTTGCCAATATGGCTTCAGGCCCAAAAAAAGCACTAACGATGCACTTATTAGTATGCTTAACTCGATTCATACAGCTCTTGATAAAAATGAGTTCCCTGTTGGGTTATTTGTGGACCTACGTAAAGCTTTCGATACTGTCAACCACCAAAACCTTCTTCTTAAATTACATCATTATGGTGTCTCCCTACAATACCTCAAATCCTACCTTACTGACAGGCTCCAATGTGTTTCTGTGAATAATACAATTTCTCCCACCCTACCCATCAACATTGGTGTTCCCCAGGGCAGCATACTTGGCCCTCTCCTCTTTCTCATCTACATTAATGACCTTCCAAATGCCTCCCAACACCTCAAACCAATTCTATTTGCTGACGACACAACCTTCATTTACTCCAGTCCTGATCCCCTTGCTCTAAATGCCACAGTAAATACTGAGCTTAATAAAGTCCATCTGTGGCTAACTGCCAACAAACTCACCCTTAACATTGACAAAACTTTCTATATTCTGTTTGGCAATAAATCCTCTAATCAAATAATCTCAAAATAAACAATACCCAAATT
Source organism: Procambarus clarkii (assembly GCF_040958095.1). NCBI lineage: Eukaryota > Metazoa > Arthropoda > Malacostraca > Decapoda > Cambaridae > Procambarus > Procambarus clarkii. Next base: position 12,453,255 of record NC_091211.1, read on the forward strand.
TGTAACAAATTAGATGGCAAATTCCTTGGCATTCTCATTGACCACAAGCTGAATTTCCAGGGACACATTCTAAACATATCAAAAAAAGTTACAAAAACTGTGGGCATTCTTTCTAAGATCAGATATTATGTACCACGCCCTGCCCTGGTGACTCTCTATTACTCCCTTATCTATCCATATCTCAACTATGGTATTTGTGCTTGGGGCTCTACTACCCAAAATCACTTACGTCCTCTAATTACTCAACACAAAGCTGCTATTAGGACAATATCCAATTCTGGCCCCAGACATCACTCGGTACCCCTACTCAAATCCCTGAATATGTTAGACATTAAGTCACTGCACATTCTCTCATGTGTATTATACATATATAAAACGCTAAACTATAATGCCAATCCTGATCTCAAAAGCTTCATAGAAGGTTGTAACAGAACCCATAAGCACCACACCAGAAATAAATACAGTTTTGATATTCCTAGAGTACGACTTAATCAAACCAGAAATGCTCTACAAATCAAGGGGCCCAGAATGTGGAATGACCTTCCCAACCATGTTAAAGACTACCTCTCTCAACCAGTTTAAGTTAAAAACGAAGCTATACCTAATAAATTCCCTGTAACTCACCTTACCCCTCTGTTGTCAACCCATGTATGTTTTTTGTTTTTTTTGTTTTTCAAATCAACGCTGTTTGAATGTAATTTTCTGTAATAATTTGTAATTGTATTTGTGCTGCTTTTTCAACAATGTTCCCCCCTCTTTTACCTCTATTTTTATTTGTACTCAACACATCTTATTCTTTTTACCCATTAGTTTTAAGCTTTAGTCATTAATGTTTTTCCTGCCCGAAACGCTTTGCGTAATAGTGGCTTTAGGCATTGTATGTACTAGCTCTATCTATAAAGCCAACAAACTTTGTAAAATCTCTTTATGTATGTACCTTACCTAAATAAAATTATTATTATTATTATTATTTTTATTATATTATTATTATTATTATATTATTATTGCTTAACCTATACCTATAATAGGTTAAGTAACAATTGTAATTACGAAGCTATAAGATGCTTATCTTAAGATACTAACAAGGTTAGGTAAGGTCGATGTTTTCTAAGAAGCTTTTTAAGGGTATCTATTATGTTTAGTATATCACCTATGCACTTATTTATTAAGTCAATATTGACATTACGAATTTGCGAGAACGGGTTGATCTATAGAATGGTATTTTATACAATCACCTCATTCTTTTGGTCACACGTACCGAACCGAAATGCGATCAAGCCTGAACGGTCTCCATTCATATATGCCAATGAAAACTCACACTCCAGAAGTGACTCGAACCCATACTGCCAGGAGCACTCTGCAATCTGGCGTACAAGATGCCTTAACCACTCAACCAACACGACAAGACAAAAGAGGATGGTAGCCGAAGCTATTTCCATCCACCCCCCCCCCCCCTCGGCACTCGGTTGGTAATTTAGGGCATGGTATTTTATCAAATCACTCCATTCTTTGAGGCACATGTGAGGAACACAAATGCGAACAAGCCTGAACGGTCTCCAGGAATATATGCTAATGAAAACTCACGCCCCAGAAGTGACTCGAACCCATACTGCCAGGAGCACTCTGCAATCTGGCGTAAGGGATGCCTTAACAACTCGACCTACACGACCAGACAAAAGACGATGGTAGCCGAGGCTATTTCCATCCCCTCGCCGACACTTGGTTGGTAATCTTGGGCATGGTATTATATCAAATCACCTCATTCTTTGGGATACACGTGAAGAAAACAAATGCGAACAAGCCAGAACGGTCTCCAATAATATATGTTATTGAAAGCTCACACCCTAGAAGTGACTCGAACCCATACAGCCAGGAGCACTCTGCAATCTCGCGTACAGGATTCCTTAACCACTGGACCTACACGACCAGACAAAAGAGGATAGTAGCTGAGGCTATTTCCATCCCCCCCACCGGCACTCGGTTGGTAATTTTGGGCATGGTATTATATCAAATCACCTCATTCTTTGGGGCACATGTGAGGTACACAAATGTGAACAAGCCTGAACGGTCTCCAGGAATATATGCCAATGAAAACTCACACCCCAGAAGTGACTGTAACCCATATTGCCAGGAGCACTCTGCAATCTGGCGTACAAATTGTCTTAACCACTCAACCAACACGACCAAACAAAAGAGGATGTAGCCGAGGCTGTTTCCATCCCCCCGCCGGCACTCGGTAGGTAATCTTGGGAATGGTATTTTATCAAATCACCTCATTCTTTGGGTCACATGTGAGGAACAAAAATGCGAACAAGCCTGAACGGTCTCCAATCATATATGCCAATGAAAACTCAGACCCCAGGTGACACTCAAACCCATACTGCCAGGAGCAATCTGCAATCTGGCGTACAGGATGCCTTAACCACTCAACCAACACGACCAGACAAAAGAGGATGGTAGCCGAGGTTTTTTCCATCCCCCCCCCCATCCCCCGGCACTCGGTTGGTATTTTTGGGCATGGTATTTTATCAAATCACCTAATTCTTTGGGGCACACGTGAGGAACACAAATGCGAACAAGCCTGAACGGTCTCCAGGAATATATGTCAATGAAAACTCACACCCCATAAGTGACTAGAACCCATACTGCCAGGAGCACCTTGCTACTGGCGTACAGGATGCCTTAACCGTTCGACCAACACGACCAGACAAAAGAGGACGGCAGCCGAGGCTATTTCCATTCACCCGCCAGCATTCGGTTGGTAATCTTGGGAATAGTATTTTATCAAATCACCTCATTCTTAGGGTCAAACAAGAGGAACACAAATGCGAACAAGCCTGAACGGTCTCCAGGCATATATGCCAATGAAAATTAACACCCCCAGAAGTGACTCGAACCCATACTGCCAGGAGCACTCTGCAATCTGGCGTACAGGATGCCTTTACCACTCGACCAACATGACCAGACAAAAGAAGATAGTAGCCGAGGCTATTTCCATCTCCCCGCCGGCACTTCGTTGGTAATCTTTGGCCTGGTATTTTATCAAATCACTTCATTCTTTGAGACACACGTGACGAACACATATGAAAAAGCCTGAACGGTCTCCAAGCATATATGCCATTGAGAACTCACACCCTAAAAGTGACTCGAACCCATACTGCCAGGTGCACTCTGCAATCTCGCGTTCAGAATTCCTTAACCACTCGACCAACACGACCAGACAAAAGAGGATGGTAGCCGTGGCTATTTTCATCCCCCTGCCGGGACTCGGTTGCTAATTTTGGGGACGAGTGAGTCGGTCGGCCGAGCGGCACTTAGCACGCTGGACTTGTGATCCTGTGGTCCTGGGTTCGATCCCAGGCGCCGGCAAGAAACAATGGGCTGAGTTTCTTTCACCCTATGCCTCTGTTACCTAGCAGTAAAATAGGTACCTGGGTGTTAGTCAGCTGTCACGGGCTGCTTCCTGGAAATGGAGGCCTGGTCGAGGACCGGGCCGCGGGGACACTAAAAAGCCCCGAAATCATCTCAAGATAACATCAAGAAGATGGTATTTTATCAAATCACCTCATTCTTTGAGGCACATGTGAGGTACACAAATGTGAACAAGCCTGAACGGTCTCCAGGAATATAGGCCAATGAAAACTCACACCCCAGAAGTGACTCGAACCCATACTGCCAGGAGCACTCTGCAATCTGGCGTACAGGATGCCTTAACCACTCGACCAACACGACCAGATAAAAGAGGATAATAGCCGAGGCTATTTCCATCCCCCTGCCAGCACTCGGTTGGTAATCTTGGGTATGGTATTTTATCAAATCACCTCATTCTTTGGGGCACATGTGAGGTACACAAATGTGAACAAGCCTGAACGGTCTCCAGGAATATAGGCCAATGAAAACTCACACCCCTAGTGTGACTCGAACCCATACTGTCACGAGCACTCTGCAATCTGGCGTACAGGATGCCTTAACTACTCGACCTAAACGACCTGACAAAAGAGGATGGTAGTCGAGGCTATTTCATCCCCCCGCCGGCACTCGGTTGGTATTCTTGGGCATGGTATTTTATCAAATCACCTCATTCTTTGGGTCACACGTGACGAACTCAAATGCGAACAAGCCTGAATGGTCTCCAAGCATATATGCCATTGAAAACTAACACCCTGGAAGTGACTCGAACCCATACTTCCAGAATCACTCTGCAATCTGGCGTACAGGATCTTGGTTATCTTGAGGTTATCTTGAGATGATTTCGGGGCTTTAGTGTCCCCGCGGCCCGGTCCTCGTTCAGGCCTCCACCCCCAGGAAGCAGCCCGTGACAGCTGACTAACAACAAGGTTCCTATTGTTCTGCTAGGTAACAAGGGCATAGAGTGAAAGAAACTCTGCCCATTGTTTGTCGCCGGCGCCTGGGATTGAACCCAGGACCCCAGGATCACAAGTCTTGAACTCTATGCAAGGCCCGATTTGCCTATAGGGCCAAGTTTTCCTTAATTAATATATTTTCTCCAATTTTTTTCTTATGAAATGATAAAGCTACCCATTTCATTATGTATGAGGTCAATTTTTTTTATTGGAGTTAAAATTAACGTAGATATATGACCGAACCTAACCAACCCTACCAAACCTATCTTCATAGGTTAGGTTCAGTTAGGTAGCCAAAAAAGTTAGGTTAGGTTAGGTAGGTTAGGTAGTCGAAAAACAAATAATTCATGAAAACTTGGCTTATTAGGCAAATCGGGCCTTGCATAGTAGGCTGAGAAGTGCGTTCTGGCTACTAGGTACGACATTATATATATATATATATATATATATATATATATATATATATATATATATATATATATATATATATATATATATATATATATATATATATATATATATATATATATATATATATATATATATATATATATATATATATATATATATATATATTGTTGGGGTTTTTAGGTCTCTTCTCTCTAGTCTGGGGTGAGCAATAGTTATGCTCAAGGTAACTCACCGTAGCCCTGCGGGTCTTCACTCGATCCTCACGGCGCCACTGCACGCCAGGAGAGTCTCCCAGTCAATCTTAACGGCCTCTTATTAAGAAAGAGTGAGAATACGACTCGTGCCCTCGACTGTCGTGTGCCCTCCCCAACAATAGGGCTCTACGGTTAAACACAAGGTCGCCAACTGGTGTTTAAGGTGGCCAGTAACACCATCAGTGGACGGGTGTATTCAGTGGAAGCCTTGGCAAGGTCACACTCAAAAGATCAGGAATCAGGCAGGTACTTATTGTTATCACTCTATGTTTACCAGTATAATATAGCCACAAGATCAATGGAGGGAATGATAAAAACACAAAGATGGTTTTGTACTTTACTTAAAATGTATGAAAGATGTCACAAAGACCAAACAACAACAAATAAGTCAACTGATCCCGACGCGGCCGGAAGTTCCCACGGATAGTATGCGATCACTATGGTGGCAACACTCCCCTCCTCATCAAGTGTCAAGATCAGCTGATTGCCTGGCTCCCGCGCGAAAGCTTTGCTTGTTTTCTAGATTCGCGCGCGCTGTTTCTTTAAATTCTCCAATATTACCATGAACTCGCACACACGATATTGGCTACAATAGCACGTATCACTTGGTTACACTGTACTCAGGCTCAAACAGTCTTTTCTACAATCAATGCTATAATGATTCACTGTAATGGCTTTACATTGTTCTTCACTCAGCAATATATTAAGAACTATTAACACTGGAGTTTTCAATACTTTCTCTCGTGGGCGATAACGCAATAATTCACTATACTCACAAATGATTATTCACTGAATGAACATAGACATATATATGGTATGTAAATCAATCATCAATACATGGAAAATAAATAGTTTCTGAGCACATAGCCTAACCTCCAAATACTGGCATAATATTATATATAATTCACCACTATATGTTCATATCAAAATCTATAGAAAGATATACACAACACAGTAAATTTATCGCTGGTTCCTGGTGCCTGTACACACCAATAATCAACATGAATATTACAAGTACTCTTGATAGTACTGTCTAGCACACTGGTGCTTTACCGTGACATGGGTGAGACTTGCTCACGACATATAAAATCCTCAGGCTAGATAATATAGCCGAATAACATAGCTAACTAAAGGGGAATGGGGAGGGAACTAGAATCACCTACTTCACCCTATCCTCCGATGAGAGTCGAGATGTAGCTCCTGGTCCTCGTGTCGGGAACGCCCCCACACTACACGTCGTCGTGTCCTACCAGAGCCTCTCGTCGTCCCACCGTTTAGCGCGTCGTCTCCGTGCCTCCTCACTGCAGGTCCGTCCTCCTTCTTGACTTCTTGAAGGTTGGAGTCGGTCTCCTGGCCGTCGTCTTCTCCCAGCAACGGCTGTCGCCTACGTCTCAGCTACAGTCGTTCGGTTTCCCCAAATAGTCCTCTCTTCCTCAGCTACCCAGTGGCTCTGTCAGCCACTACGCTGTCACGAACTGGTGAATTGCCACAGACGTCAACATACGTCACTGCACGGCTTCACTGCTACTGGCACAGTACCTGACTGGAGCACTTGTTGCTCAAATAACCGTCAATTCCCTCTTCTGGTTCAACACATGAACTAGGGAAGACTTCTCAGAGTACTGGCGGACTTCAGGTGACGCGTAAATCTACGGGAGCGAGGTACAACTGTCCAACTGACAGGACCATCCGTCGCACGTCCGACCTCTATGACGTGTCGTGTCTGACTGCTGGCGCCAGCCCGGCGCGCGGGCTGGACCCCCTTCCTTCGTGACGTCACTTTCGCTATGGGAAGTTTTCATTGGCTCCCGGTGCCACATTGCTGTCGGTGACCAATCCGGTGCCAGTGACGTCACACGGTTTTGGCGGGAGATCAGAGAGGCCAGCGCCATCTTGGCTCCCTAAAGGGCCTAAACCACAGGCCAAAATATTACTATTTCACAAATTTCTCGGCTCTCCGAGAACACTTCACTCTCTCCCATATATCAAATTGTAGCCTGCAACGTAGAGAACGCTTGGGAAAAGCAGACATGACTCTTACTGCAGGCGTGGGAGAATTATAAGGGGGGGAACTCCGTCACATACCCCTCCCCTTAAAATAAGAGTCATGACTGGTTAGTGTATGCGGGATAGGGCGTCCGCTACTGCGTCGTCCTTCCCCTTGATGTGCTTGACCTTGATCCTTGTCAGACTCTCAGTGCGGGGGAGACTGGTGCCGCCCGCCCTGGACCACTTACTTTCCTCCTCCGGGAGTTCTCGGTCCCTCGGTACACTCAGACCCGTCTTCCGCTGGGTTTCTCGGGACATCGCTCCGTCCTGCTTGTCGGCTCTTCCTTCCACAGTGAAGAAAGGTTTCAGGCGGTCTGCGGGACACACCTGTTTCTTTCGGGGTCCATCCGGCTTCCCAATCTCGTACGACACTGGACCCAACCGTCGCAGCACTCGGTATGGTCTCTTGAACCGCGACCTGGTCACTACCTTTACCTGGCAGCACAACCATTACTTTGGATCCGGCCTGAAAATCCCTCTGCGCAGCTCTCCTGTCGTACCACTCCGACATCTTACGTTGCGCCTTCTTCAGGAGTTTCCTAGCCAGTCCCTTCGCTCTAGTGAGACGTTCTTTGAACTTCTGGACATATTTATTCACCGTTCCCACGGTTGCTCCTGGCGTCCATCGTTCCTTCATCATGAATAGCATGGCATATATAATATATATAAATGGAAAGTAAGCCTTCTCAGGACCCACACGTCCTCCTTCGGCCTTACTAACCAATTTGGGGAACTCCTCCTGCTGTAACTCTCCGAGACGAGTGCGGTTTACCCCTAGAGAACCAGTGAGTGTCACCTGCAACTCACCATTCGGGCTACCTTCGCCCTCCGCTCGTTCTCTGGGTCCTACGCAGAGGTGATCTGTTCCCAGGCTGTCAGTCGACTCCTCAGCCCCATCAGATCCACAACCTCCTGGTTCTTCGCGTTGTTTCGGTGTCACAGTACAAACTGGGATCGCCACCGGTGCGATTCCCTTCTCGTCCCCACAGACGTTCAACTCTCCGCCTGTCTTCTTGTATATTTCTGTGCACTTTTCGCCCTTCACGAGATGCGGGAGGACATATCCTCCACACGCGTCATTCCCCAAGATGACCTGTGCCTCCATCTTGGGCATTGATGTACAGACTCCCACCACTAGGGTCTGGCAGCCATATTCGGAATCCAAAGTTACCTGGTGTAGGGGCACACTCACCGGGCCTCCCACAGTGGTCACACTTGCCACCCCCACACTGGTATTCTTGTAACCCTCGGGGAACAGGGTTTCACTTACCAGGGTAAAGTCAGCCCCGGTGTCTCTTAGCATCTTCACTGGGATGGGGTCTGCGACCCCCATCCTTACGGTTCCTTGACACATGAACGGGTGAACTTTCTTCTCCCCATTCAGCACGGGTTCATCCCGCACTTCCTCGGCCCTCTGGTCCTCGAACATCACTAAAGCAACGTGTCCCCGCTGCTTAGGGCGTCTGCATTCCCGCGCGACGTGTCCGATTATTCCGCAGTTGTAGCAGCGGCCCCTCGGCGGAGACCATCCACCACCGCTCGTCTTAGCACTGCCTCCAGAGACCGTCACACCCTGTGTCTTTCCCGCCTCACTTGTCGTTTCTTTCCCTGCAGTCACAGTTCCCGAGTTCTCAGCTTGGTTCTCCTCTATCGGCGCTACAGCACCTTTTGATCCTCGGGTGTTCCAACTTGAGAAATGGGACTTGGGAGAACTCGCTCCTGTCCTCCACCCATCCGTCCTTCTATAACTCCTATCGTTTCCGACGTATGCGGGTGGTCGGTTCTGTCCCTCTCGGCGTGGGCGTAGGGCTTCTTCTAACATGTCGGCCCGGTCGGCTGCGGCCCTCAGGTTCTTTATGTTCGCCTCCTTTATCCTCATCCTGATCTCAGGAGAGAGCACAGACATAAACTTTTCCATGTCCATTAGTTCCTTGACCTCTTCGACCGACCTTGCTTCTTCAGAGTCCAGCCACTTAAGGAGCTTTCTTTCTACGTCCCTCGCCGTCTCCGCATACGATTTTCCTGGCAACCGGGTACATTCTCTAAACCTCTTTCTGTAACACTCTGGCGTGAGTTTAAAGGAACGGAGCACAGCTCGTTTTACCGCATCGTAGTTAGTGCATTCTTGGAAGTCGAGCATAGTGAAGGCTTCACGAGCTTCACCTGTGAGCCTCCCTTGGACCAAGTCCGCCCACTCCGCCCTCGGCCACCTCTTCATAGCAGCAACTCTCTCAAAGTGATCGAAGAAACTTTCGGCTTCACTAGGCACAAAGACCGGCAGGTCTCGTTCCCTCACTCGTCGGTCTTCCTGTGGCGGGGCAGGGGCACCTAGTCCCAGTTCAGCTCGCTTCAGCTCTACCTCCTGGTTGGCTTCTATTTCCATTTGTCTCAGCCTAACTTCTCGCTCGTGTTCTTCCCTGCGTAGCTGTGCTTCTCGCTCTTGCTCTTCCCGTCGTAGCTGTGCTTCTCGCTCTTGTTCTTCTTTACGCTGCTGTGCTTCTTCTCTCCTCAGCTGCGCTTCTGCTTCTCGCTCTTCTTTGCGCTGCTGTGCTTCTTCTCTCCTCAGCTGCGCTTCTGCTTCTCGCTCTTCTTTGCGCTGCTGTGCTTCTCGCTCTTCTTTGCGCTGCTGTGCTTCTCGCTCTTCTCTGCGCTGCTGTGCTTCTGCTTCTCGCTCTTCTCTGCGCTGCTGTGCTTCTAGCTGCAGCTTCATTATTTTCAGCTTTATGCTGTGCCTGCTGCCGCTGGATCCCCTGCTGCTTCCACCAATACTCAAGTGTTCACCCTCACTGGCAGGTGTTTGGGGCCGTTCCTCCCCCAAAGCTTCATCTCGAGCCTTGAGCTGAGCCATTATCTCTAGTCTTCTTTCACCAACTCTGGCAGATTTCAGCTTTATTCCAAAATGATTCGCTATAGCCTGTAACTGTGCCTTGGTGCACTCTTCCAGCACCTGTTCGTCTCTAGAGTCAATAAACCTGGCTACTTTATCATCCTCCATCTTGTGCTACGAGTGTTAACCTGCGCCTGATCTCTAACATCACTGCCAAGTACCACCACTGCAACCTTTACTTCGATCGAGATCCTGGCGAGGTCGAAAATGTTGGGGTTTTTAGGTCTCTTCTCTCTAGTCTGGGGTGAGCAATAGTTATGCTCAAGGTAACTCACCGTAGCCCTGCGGGTCTTCACTCGATCCTCACGGCGCCACTGCACGCCAGGAGAGTCTCCCAGTCAATCTTAACGGCCTCTTATTAAGAAAGAGTGAGAATACGACTCGTGCCCTCGACTGTCGTGTGCCCTCCCCAACAATAGGGCTCTACGGTTAAACACAAGGTCGCCAACTGGTGTTTAAGGTGGCCAGTAACACCATCAGTGGACGGGTGTATTCAGTGGAAGCCTTGGCAAGGTCACACTCAAAAGATCAGGAATCAGGCAGGTACTTATTGTTATCACTCTATGTTTACCAGTATAATATAGCCACAAGATCAATGGAGGGAATGATAAAAACACAAAGATGGTTTTGTACTTTACTTAAAATGTATGAAAGATGTCACAAAGACCAAACAACAACAAATAAGTCAACTGATCCCGACGCGGCCGGAAGTTCCCACGGATAGTATGCGATCACTATGGTGGCAACACTCCCCTCCTCATCAAGTGTCAAGATCAGCTGATTGCCTGGCTCCCGCGCGAAAGCTTTGCTTGTTTTCTAGATTCGCGCGCGCTGTTTCTTTAAATTCTCCAATATTACCATGAACTCGCACACACGATATTGGCTACAATAGCACGTATCACTTGGTTACACTGTACTCAGGCTCAAACAGTCTTTTCTACAATCAATGCTATAATGATTCACTGTAATGGCTTTACATTGTTCTTCACTCAGCAATATATTAAGAACTATTAACACTGGAGTTTTCAATACTTTCTCTCGTGGGCGATAACGCAATAATTCACTATACTCACAAATGATTATTCACTGAATGAACATAGACATATATATGGTATGTAAATCAATCATCAATACATGGAAAATAAATAGTTTCTGAGCACATAGCCTAACCTCCAAATACTGGCATAATATTATATATAATTCACCACTATATGTTCATATCAAAATCTATAGAAAGATATACACAACACAGTAAATTTATCACTGGTTCCTGGTGCCTGTACACACCAATAATCAACATGAATATTACAAGTACTCTTGATAGTACTGTCTAGCACACTGGTGCTTTACCGTGACATGGGTGAGACTTGCTCACGACATATAAAATCCTCAGGCTAGATAATATAGCCGAATAACATAGCTAACTAAAGGGGAATGGGGAGGGAACTAGAATCACCTACTTCACCCTATCCTCCGATGAGAGTCGAGATGTAGCTCCTGGTCCTCGTGTCGGGAACGCCCCCACACTACACGTCGTCGTGTCCTACCAGAGCCTCTCGTCGTCCCACCGTTTAGCGCGTCGTCTCCGTGCCTCCTCACTGCAGGTCCGTCCTCCTTCTTGACTTCTTGAAGGTTGGAGTCGGTCTCCTGGCCGTCGTCTTCTCCCAGCAATGGCTGTCGCCTACGTCTCAGCTACAGTCGTTCGGTTTCCCCAAATAGTCCTCTCTTCCTCAGCTACCCAGTGGCTCTGTCAGCCACTACGCTGTCACGAACTGGTGAATTGCCACAGACGTCAACATACGTCACTGCACGGCTTCACTGCTACTGGCACAGTACCTGACTGGAGCACTTGTTGCTCAAATAACCGTCAATTCCCTCTTCTGGTTCAACACATGAACTAGGGAAGACTTCTCAGAGTACTGGCGGACTTCAGGTGACGCGTAAATCCACGGGAGCGAGGTACAACTGTCCAACTGACAGGACCATCCGTCGCACGTCCGACCTCTATGACGTGTCGTGTCTGACTGCTGGCGCCAGCCCGGCGCGCGGGCTGGACCCCCTTCCTTCGTGACGTCACTTTCGCTATGGGAAGTTTTCATTGGCTCCCGGTGCCACATTGCTGTCGGTGACCAATCCGGTGCGACTGACGTCACACGGTTTTGGCGGGAGATCAGAGAGGCCAGCGCCATCTTGGCTCCCTAAAGGGCCTAAACCACAGGCCAAAATATTACTATTTCACAAATTTCTCGGCTCTCCGAGAACACTTCACTCTCTCCCATATATCAAATTGTAGCCTGCAACATAGAGAACGCTTGGGAAAAGCAGACATGACTCTTACTGCAGGCATGGGAGAATTATAAGGGGGGGAACTCCGTCACAATATATATATATATATATATATATATATATATATATATATATATATATATATATATATATATATATATATATATATATATATATGAATGAAAACTCACACCCCAGAAGTGACTCGAACCCATACTCCCAGAAGCAACGCAACTGGTAACTACAGGGCGCCTTAATCCGCTTGACCATCACGGCCGTCAAAGGAAGTGATAGCCGAGGCTATTTGAGCCACTTCCCCGACGGCAACTCGGATGGTAATCTTGGGCATAGCATTTCACCAAATCACCTCATTCTTTGGGGCACACGTGAGGAACACAAATGCGAACAAGCCTGAATGGTCCCCAGGACTATATGCGAATGAAAACTCACACCCCAGAAGTGACTCGAACCCATACTCCCAGAAGCAACGCAACTGGTAACTACAGGGCGCCTTAATCCGCTTGACCATCACGGCCGTCAAAGGAAGTGATAGCCGAGGCTATTTGAGCCACTTCCCCGACGGCAACTCGGATGGTAATCTTGGGCATAGCATTTCACCAAATCACCTCATTCTTTGGGGCACACGTGAGGAACACAAATGCGAACAAGCCTGAATGGTCCCCAGGACTATATGCGAATGAAAACTCACACCCCAGAAGTGACTCGAACCCATACTCCCAGAAGCAACGCAACTGGTAACTACAGGGCGCCTTAATCCGCTTGACCATCACGGCCGTCAAAGGAAGTGATAGCCGAGGCTATTTGAGCCACTTCCCCGACGGCAACTCGGATGGTAATCTTGGGCATAGCATTTCACCAAATCACCTCATTCTTTGGGGCACACGTGAGGAACACAAATGCGAACAAGCCTGAATGGTCCCCAGGACTATATGCGAATGAAAACTCACACCCCAGAAGTGACTCGAACCCATACTCCCAGAAGCAACGCAACTGGTAACTACAGGGCGCCTTAATCCGCTTGACCATCACGGCCGTCAAAGGAAGTGATAGCCGAGGCTATTTGAGCCACTTCCCCGACGGCAACTCGGATGGTAATCTTGGGCATAGCATTTCACCAAATCACCTCATTCTTTGGGGCACACGTGAGGAACACAAATGCGAACAAGCCTGAATGGTCCCCAGGACTATATGCGAATGAAAACTCACACCCCAGAAGTGACTCGAACCCATACTCCCAGAAGCAACGCAACTGGTAACTACAGGGCGCCTTAATCCGCTTGACCATCACGGCCGTCAAAGGAAGTGATAGCCGAGGCTATTTGAGCCACTTCCCCGACGGCAACTCGGATGGTAATCTTGGGCATAGCATTTCACCAAATCACCTCATTCTTTGGGGCACACGTGAGGAACACAAATGCGAACAAGCCTGAATGGTCCCCAGGACTATATGCGAATGAAAACTCACACCCCAGAAGTGACTCGAACCCATACTCCCAGAAGCAACGCAACTGGTAACTACAGGGCGCCTTAATCCGCTTGACCATCACGGCCGTCAAAGGAAGTGATAGCCGAGGCTATTTGAGCCACTTCCCCGACGGCAACTCGGATGGTAATCTTGGGCATAGCATTTCACCAAATCACCTCATTCTTTGGGGCACACGTGAGGAACACAAATGCGAACAAGCCTGAATGGTCCCCAGGACTATATGCGAATGAAAACTCACACCCCAGAAGTGACTCGAACCCATACTCCCAGAAGCAACGCAACTGGTAACTACAGGGCGCC
>NC_091211.1:12472312-12504812 GCF_040958095.1 Procambarus clarkii
CATGAAATGGGTTGAAGACTACCTCACAAGAAGGAAAGCCAAGGTTTGCTTCAATGGAGCAGTCTCCAGAACAATGAATATGGAACTCGGGACCCTCCAAGGCGGAGTCTTAAACCCTACACTATTCAATGTACTTATGAACGCCATTGCAAATATTGACTTTCCGGAAGGAACACAACAAGTGGGATATGCAGATGATGTCCTAATACAAGCTCCCACCTTGGGAAAAACTGAACAGTCCATTGAACTCCTTGGAAGTAAATGTATTGAGCTCGGTTTCACTCTCTCCACAAAGAAGACGAAGGCATACTACCATCACAAGCGGAGAGCAAATGAACAACTGCAAATTAATGGTGTAACAGTTGAATGGGTTGACCACTATCGGTACCTTGGCGTCACTGTCGGCTCTAACAAGGGGTAGAAAGAGGAGCTCAATCAACTCATAGGAACATACAAAAGTCGACTCAGGGCACTGAAAGCTATGACCTGAATTGGACATGGAGCCTCTATTGCCGTGCTTAAAATGATGTACACAGCCTATATTTAGTATTAAGTTCTAGATATTAATGTTTTTCTTGCCCGAAACGCATTGCGTAATAGTGGCTTTAGGCATTGTATGTACTAGCTCTATCTATATATCAATCCATTAATGTAACATCACTTGTATGTATATACCTTACCTGAATAAACATCTGAATCTGAATATGAATATGCGCTCCGTCATAGACTATGCCGCACCAGTTCTGTGTACCTACTCCCAAAGCAATATGAAAAGGCTTGAAAGCATTCAAAATGAAGCCATGACACTCATTCTTGGAGTTCCAAAAACTGCCAAAACGTCTAATCTACGAGAGGAGTTGTCCCTTCCCAGTGCTAAAAGCAGAATTCAGGAGCTGAATGCTAAGCTTGCAATTAGGATAGTCAGAGATCCCCATTACAATGATATTGCTAATAAAAAACTGAGCTCTATATGCTACTTTCAGGGGAAAACAGGAGAAGCAAAAAATGGCATCACAGATCAGTCTACTACCTCGAAGAGCTTCACCTGCTTGAGCAAGCCCGTGAGCTCCTGCCTGTAGAGAGGTTACCTCCCTGGGAGGATGTCTCATGCAAGATCATCATCAATGAAATGGCAATGAAAAAATCCAACATGTTACCACAAGAAATGAGGCACAAGTATCTGGAGGAAATTTATAAAGAAGCCGGAGATGAACTAGATCAAATCTACACTGACGGGTCATCTAATCCTGTCAATGGCAGGGCTGGTGCAGCATACACGGTAATCAAGGATAATACTTTCCAACGCAGAAATGAAGAAAAAGCACGTATTGAGAACTATGCCTCTTCAACGCAAGCAGAGCTAACTGCCATTGTTATTGCGTTAAAGTTTCTTGAATGGAACACTAATGGTGCAGTGATTTGCACCGATTCAAAAGCAGCACTGCAAAGCCTAAGTAAAAATCGGGCAGAAAATCTTGCAATAGTCGCTGAAATTAAGAGAGCTGTGAGAGTACTTACCAATCAGGGAAGAATCATCAAGTTTCTGTGGATCCCCTCCCATGTCGGAATATGTGGGAATGAACGAGCAGATGTGCTGGCTGCTGATTTAAGGCGCTGAAGGAGACCATATTGAATACTTCATACCCAAGACTCTACTACAAATTAGAGGTATTGTCAGGCAACATCACCGTGACAAGGTAACTGAGGAAAGGAGGATAGAAGCACAAACCAGTGAATCTATAAGATGGTACAACATGGTTGCAGCTGGCAATCCCAATCATTATGGCCGAAGAGGAGGACGAGGGAGAGAATCAGTATTAGCGAGAATCCGTCTTGGATACACATATACTGTGTAGAATAATAAACCCCACATTGTTTGAGTTAGGAAAACACTATTTGTCAAATATTGATACTGTTCTTAAAAGATTTCCCCATTTTGCACTCGCAAGATAATGTAAGCTTTTAAGGGTTGATAGATGTTAATCTTCTTGTTTGAGGAGCTGTTCACTTGAGACAGTTAAGCAAGTCCCAGCTGTGTCTGGGTACAAGTGACAGGATGAACAACCCAGCGGGTTTTCTTCCTATTGGGGAGTGTTGTACATGCTGCTATGGTGGTATGTCCACTCACAAGATGAGTGGCGCTGCCCAATAAACTCGCCCCTCGGGGCAAAATTAAAAAAAAAATAACATTATTTACATACAAGGAGCCGTTGAGTGTAACCTTGGATTGTCAATGAGCAATCTGAGAGCAGCAGTACACCGAGAACTTCAACAAGATCTTGTAGATCTGAGGCAAAGTGAAATTGACACCAGTAATTCCATCTATCATCATACTATCATGCAAGAGGATCCACACATCTATGGATCATCCAATAAAATCGGCAGACTTCTAGATGTTACTACTGCTCGGCTTAGACTCGGTTACAAGTATCTCTGGGAATTCTCATTATCTGCTGATGTAGACCTGACCAAATGTAAACTGTGTCAACAAAATTATTCGCACACCCTCCGTCACTGTGATGGAGTGCGAAAAGATACGTGAATTTAGAGACAATTCTATAACCAATGTTCCAGCGATGTGTAAATATTTCATTCAAAATGATCTGCTACCAGAAATTTTAGCTAAATATCCCCAGTTTGCTAACTGTAGGTAGTAACTGAGTGATTGTAACCTATCCACCGCTGCCCACTGGATGGGGGCGGTGTGCAGGACAAACATATAAATTGTGACACTAGCTCTCCACATATGTCATGCAGTTGCTTAATTTAGAACCGGCCTGTACTTGAGGTCGATCTCGAACCCATTGTTGATGTGACGACTTATATTGAATTTTGTAACTAGCTCATCAAGATTGCAACTTGCTTAGCTAAATGAATTGTGGGGTTCAGTCCCTGAGCCCATTATGTGCCTCTGTAACCCTTTTCACCACCGCCCACAAGATGGGTATGGGGTGCATAATAAATGAGCTAAACTAAACTATACAATATGGGCAAACGGCCAAATTCAGAAGTAATTTGTAAGAAAACAGATTGCTTTAATTGGAAAAACTGAGAAAAAATATAGCTGATAAACGTAGAAAACCAGTTATAAGCTAATAATAACAAAGTAGGAAAAAAAAAGATATGAAGGGCGAAAAACATTGGAACGCTTGTAAGCGCGTTGGGGGCCATTTTATTGGGAGCGGCTAGTGAGTGTCCAGGCAGGACCGGAGCATAAAACCAAGAGACAAACTGCATCTGTCATTAAGAAAAAGCACCACCATTGACCGCCAAGTGCTCACATCAAGTCTAACTCAAAGAAACAACTCTCAAGTCTTGCCTAACCGTCAATATTGACGCTGGACTGACGCGTTTCCCAACATCTCTACCTGTGCAGTCATCCAGAGGTGAAAACTTACACAAATTGCACCTATCATAAAAAAGATGAGGCCTCACCAGTGTCCACAGTGTGGGAAAGTATTCACTTATCTTGGAAACATGAGGAAGCACATGTTAGTGCATTCAGGTTACAAACCTCATGAGTGTCCAGAATGTAAGAAGAGATTCAGTCAACTTGGAAATATGAAGACTCACATGTTAGTGCATTCGGATGATAAACCTCATGGATGTCCAGAGTGTGGGAAGAGATTCAAGCATCTTGTAAGTATGAAGACTCACATGTTAGTGCATTCAGGTGAGAAACCTCATGAGTGCCCACAGTGTGGGAAGCGATTCAATCAGGTTGGAAGTATGAAGCGTCATATGTTTGTGCATTCAGATGAGAAACCCCACGAGTGTCCACAGTGTGGGAAGAGATTCATTCGTTCTGAACATATGAAGTCTCACATGTTAGTGCATTCAGGTGACAAGCCTCATGGGTGTCCAGAGTGTGGGAAGAGATTCAAGCATCTGGTAAGTATGAAGACTCACATGTTAGTGCATTCAGGTGACAAGCCTCATGGATGTCCAGCGTGTGGGAAGAGATTCACGCATATTGTAAGTATGAAGACTCACATGTTAGTGCATTCAGGTGAGAAGCCTTATGAGTGTCCACAGTGTGGGAAGCGATTCAATCTCGTTCGCAATATGAAGCGTCACATGATTGTGCATTCAGATGAGAAACCTCATGAGTGTCCACAGTGTGGGAAGAAATTCATTCGTTTTGAAAGTATGAAGTCTCACATGTTAGTGCATTCAGGTGAGAAGCCTTATGAGTGTCCAGAGTGTGGGAAGAGATTCCGTCGTCTTGGAGGTATGAAGATTCACATGTTAGTGCATTCAGGTGAGAAACCTCATGAGTGTCCTGAGTGTGGGAAGAGATTCAGAAAGATTGAACATATGAAGATACACAGGATGGTGCATACAGATGAAAAACCGTTTCAATGTGCTGCGTGTGGCAAACAATTTAGACACCGCGTATCTATAATACATCACATGTTAGTGCATTCAGGTGACAAACCTCATGAATGTCCAGAGTGTGGGAAGAGATTCACTGGACTTGGAACTATGAAGAGACACAGGATGGTGCATACAGATGAAAGACCGTTTGAATGTGCTGAGTGTGGCAAAAAATTTAGACACCGTGGAAATATAATATGCCATATGATAGTGCATTCAGGTGACAAACCTTATGAGTGTCCAGAATGTGGGAAGAGAATCAAACATCTTGCAAGTATGAACAAGCACAAAATGATACATTCAAGTGAAAAGTTAAACACTTTGAGTATGGGGGATGATTAAGAGAATGTTGAAGTATAATGAGACACATTAGTACATTTAACCCCTGCACTGCACATTTTTTTTGGGCAAAAACTTTATAGTGCAATTGTTAAGGACATGTTTTTGTTGTTTTTATAAATATTCAGGTAAAGGTAATGTCAAAATGTTTCCAAACTCAATTATTTTAATTTCAAAACCCAAAGATTGATGACAATGTTAAAAAAAACATTAAAATATAGCCTAAGTAAAAAAAAAAAAAAATGCACAATTCTCAAAACGGCATTTGTTGTTTGGCACAGTGCAGTGGTTAACTAACCTCTAATATTACAGTGGCACCTCGATTAACGAGTTTAATCCGTTCCGGCACCAAGCTCGTCATGTGGAAAACTCGTCTTGCGAAACAACGAAACTGTCGTCAGAGGTGTCCGAGAACCAGCGGGAATGCTCGTTAATCGAGCGAAAGCTCATCAGTCGAGACATTTTCTGCGAGTGGCTTGCTCGTTACTCGAAATGCTCATAACTGGAGCTACTCATCACTTGAGGTTCCACTGTATATACAATTTGGAGTTTAGCTTCAGCATGAAAATATTGTGCTATTACCAAGTTGGATGTCCTACAGAGCTAATTATGTATATTTTGTTTACGAAATATGCTTCACCATGACAGGTAAATCTCTAAAGGTATTTTATTATTTTGTTCTTTAGTGGAAGTTAGATGCTCCTCATAGACCAAGCAGGAACTAGAGAAGCTGTCAGTGTAGAACTTAGATGCTCCTCATAGACCTAGCAAGATCTGGAGAAGCTTTTATTGTAGAAAAACTTAAAATTGCTCATAAGTAAAGAAATATTTCTTTATTCTAGCAAAGATAAAACAAATTTTTTATTTGTTTTTCTTCATTTGTATATATATATTAATGCTCTTTCTATTTTCTATGGAGGGCACCTCTGGGTCCCCGGAGCTTACCTGGCTGATGTGTATGTATTAGATTATGACAACAGCCAAAGAGAATGGAGTTCTATGCCTACCGAGAACCACGAGCCAGAACCTCGCTCCCTCAGAGACACGAGGAGCAATGGCCTATAGAAACCTCCCTGTGGTTGGAAGAATTCTTTGTCAGCCAATGACCAGGATTAGGCACCCAGAAAGGTAGGCGTCCCAAATCAGACCCCCTACTGGAAAAACATTGCTGCTGAAAAGCGAACTAATAAGCAGAACTCTTGAATCTAAAAACTAGCAAACAATCATGTCACACCCGCTGCTGCATCAACTGTCTGTGCAGCTCCCCTCTTTGCAAGGAGATGCCCCAGACTCACCACGCTGGCTACCCCACACCTCGGTCCTGTGGCTGTTGTATTAGGTGAAAGTCGATCGACTATGGCTCCTGGTTTCTGCAATGCTCTGCCCTTGCAATGTTGTTCTGCTGTTGGTGGGGTGTGAACCAGGAATAATTCATGAAGTACTGGGACTGCATGCACCTTGGGCCTACTTCTCTAGGCACCCTGTAAGTACTCCCCTTGTGACAAACTTCCACAAGTTGTTCAGGAATTACCTCCAATGGGATCTTTTGCTGCTTGGGTATTGCCTGCCATTGGGGTCAGTTGGGGTTTTCATAGCCACTGTTTGACCTTGAGTAGGAGGTAGTGTCATCGCTGGTAGGGGCGCAAGGTGCTGTGCAGCTTTTCTCTCATTACGATCAGTGGCCGGTTCTGTTCTCCCAGGGAAACTGTGTTTTTGATGTTTTTTTTTTCAATTCAAATTCAAGTTCAAATGTTTGTTCAGGTCAAAGTAAATACATAGAGGATGAGTTACAAACATAATGATGGATTTATAGATAGAGCTAGTACATCCAATACTTAAAGCCACTAATATGCACACCTTTTAGGCATTTTTGCTTCTTTTGCATTTTTTTCTTTCCCTGGTGGGGGGGGGGGGGTCAGCTTTTGGTTGTCATCCACCCTCTGTTATTCTGTTGATCCCCTACTAGGTCCCTGTGATTATACACATCACATGGGTTCAGCTTTAATAGTTCTCTTGTTAGTTTGGGCCAGCCGGTTAGCAGTACCTTGCCTGGGCTTCCCTTAGCAGTTAGCCTAAGGGCCCTGTAAACCCCCATTGGGGCTCATTGGACCCCTGGGACTAGTCCTCTGGGTTCCATCTTTCTGATTGCGAGTTGGAAGGTTGCTGTCCCCTTGTCTCAAAGTGACCATCACCATTTTTGCCTCCGTCATGCTGCCTTTTGGGTTGGTGACACTTTTGACCTGGAGTCCTGTGGGTGGTGTTCCTTGCTGGAACTCCAATGCACCCATTCCACTGAATCTGATACTGTTTGGGTGCAGGCGGCTTCGGCGTTATATGCAACATTTCGGTTGCTGCAACACCCTAGGTTCATTGCTAACCCAGATGCCCTGAAGCTACCCCACTTTAGTTTTAGGGACCTGGACTTGGGAGTGTTAGTCTCTTCAACTTTGGTTTAGTCCATGCTCTCTAGTCCTTCCCCGGTTGGTGTTCATCTTGTCTTTTCCCTGCTGCCGGCTCCCAAACGTCTGAGGGTTTCAGAGTCGGGTCAGGGTTTACAGGTTGATGATACTCGGGCAGCTTCAGGGGGCTGCCCCTTCTGGTTCAGCGACAGAGACATTCGAGCCAGTTCCTCCAGCCAGGGCTTCTGGGCCTGACCAGCAAGACCCCTTCTTCCCAGCTTTACTGGCGGCCTCTACCTTTTCTTTGGAAGCGGAGTGTTTGGAGGACGGCTCGGCCCCTGGTCCTGACATGGAGGATCCTGGGGCTGGGGAGGAGTTGACTTGAGGGGCTTGGGCCCCATGTGACCTCGCTTGGGTGTTGGTACCCTCGGCACAGCACTTGATGTTACAAAAGGGGTTTTTGTATCCTCACTCTCTGTACAAGATTGTTATGGGTTTAGCGCCTCCCCGGGTTCAGTTCCGGGTTCCCTTTGGTTCTTCTGTCCCTTTTTTCTGGAGGTTTTCGGCTTCCCACATCCCGCCTAAGGAGGGTCAGGAGGCCTTTTGCGGCGTACCTTCTGCATGTCCCAGATTTCGCCTCGATAACAGACCATTCCTCGTTTAACCATTGTGCTGCTCCTTAACCACTTAACTGCGCCAACCGAGAAAACTCTTTTTTTTTATTTTTCGGTACCAATAATAAATGTGTATGAGGTTGGTTGTGTACGAAATGGACTCATAGGACCTCCAGTGAGAGGCAGCCATCTTGGAAAAAATTCCCAGAATGCCCTAGGGCTGCTGGCTGGGTTAGTGCTGAATGAGCAACCATGGGTGGTGCACGCGCCTCTGGCTCCCAAACACCTGTCCAATGCGGTGTTGAAAGATAACGCTTTGTCGGTGAAATTCCAACCTTATTGTTTGAATAACATAAGGGTCATAATATTGGTGAAGCTAGGCGCAATAAGGACCTAACACAAAGGTCGGATGCAAGTGATAGAGCACCTATGAGGAGGATACAGCGAGCCTATCCAGTTGTAGCTCTGAGCGTCACCCTTGCAATCCTATGCTATCTACAATTTATTTAGATGATATATAGATGAATCGTTTTCTGCGTTCAGTGATGATACATCTGACACAAATAGCATAGATGAACAGTGTTAGCGGCTTCCATGGTGGTGTTTTCCATAGATATTTTCAAGAATACCTGAATTTCTTCCTAACTGACGGACACCCTTTGAGTCTAACTGAATAACTTTCTGACTGACGAACACTTGTGAGGTAAGCTGAATCTCTTCTTGTGTGGGACCATACAAAGCGATCTTTTCAAGACTACCTTACAAATTGATCTTTTCCTATAATCTTTTCAATACTACCTTATGCTTTACAAGCTTGGCTACATACAACCTACAAGTACTAAGGCCAAGGGTGTACGTGAGTGCGTTATTTACAAGAACACAGAATGAAGAAACAGGAAGCGAATATTTATCTGTACCTGGTGCACTAAGAGCGAAGTCGCGCTGTGTACCATGGGCTACTTCATTGATTATTACTTACTTCTGAAATACTGAGTGTGTTACTGTGTAAATAGTATGTGAAATTGTACATATTGTAATTTTAGTGAATTTTTAACAGGTAATACTGCGACAATAAACATTTATTGTGGACACATTACTGACACATGTATCACCAAGGGGGGCCTTGTACATGACACATGTACCAGGTGGATAGCATGGTGGATAGCGCGCAGGTATCATAATTCTGTGGCGCGGGTTCGATTCCCGCACGAGGCAGAAACAAATGGGCAAAGTTTCTTTCACCCTGAATGCCCCTGTTACCTAGCAATAAATAGGTACCTGGAAGTTAGTCTGCTGTCACGGGCTGCTTCCTGGGGTGTGTGTGTGTGTGTGTGTGGTGTGGTGTGGTGTGGAAAAAAAAGTAGTTAGTAAATAGTTGATTGACAGTTGAGAGGTGGGCCGAAAGAGCAAAGCTCAACCCCTGCAAACACAACTAGGTGAATACAGTTTCAGGGAACATTATGAACGTTCTACTGTATACATATTGTAAAGGACACAAATATGCATCATATACAATAAAGAAAACATAAAACCGCATTGGAAATACATAAAACAAATAAATGAAAATATATATTTGTAGCAACACCCGGTGCTTGAATGGCCCGCGCAACCGTTTCTGGGTGATTCACGCATGGATGACCAGGCTCTGATGACGTCACAGTGCACCTTGTCCACGTCCCCACAGCCAAAGTAAGTGGAATTTGGTATATATTTTTACATAGACATGTTCAGAGAAGGGAATTTATCATTTTACGAAGAAAAAAGAATTTTTGGGGAACTTTATTTCATGCACAAGAAAATCAAAATAGTTTTTTGTCATATAAAAGTGTTCATTTTTGTTCCCTGAACATGAGAAACATAATAAAAAAAAATCGTGTTCCAACCCAGCTGTCAGACAGGAGTTGCCACAAAGATGATATTACCTATTTATTTTATTGTCTCATTTTTTCTTAGTTTTTTGCAGTAATATTATTCAGTAGTGTGTTGTGTGATTTATTTATATAATAAAATGTGTGAACCATCACTATACTAAAAATTATGGTGTGCATATAGTAAGTAAAGTAAATTTTATTCAGGAAATTGAACATACATAGTTGATTTACAAACATAATGTTGGATTTATAGATAGAGCCAGCACATACAATACCTAGAGCCACTAGTACGCATACCCTAAAACTTAATAGTAATTGAGCTTAAAGTATAAATTGCATTAAAAAAAAAGATAAAAAGGAGGAGAACATGGTAGAATATAGCCAATATACAAGTTGGTCAACAAACCACTGTTTAAAAATAGTAAGACATGGGTTGACATTTAGGGGTAAGGTAGGTTACATGGAGTTAATTAGGTAGTACTTAGTTTTCATCTTAGACTGGTTAAAAGAGGTACAGCCTTTGACATGATTGGGAAGGTCATTCCACATTCTGGGTCCCTTGATTTGTAGAGCATTTCTAGTTTAAGTCGTACTCTTGGAATATCAAATAGGTATTTGTTTCTGGTGTGGTGCCCATGGATTCTGTTACAACACTCTAAGAAGCTTTTAAGATGAGGATTGACATTACAATTCAGAGTTTTAAATATACAGAGTACACATGAGAGGATGTGCAGTGACTTAATATCTAACATATTCAGAGATTTGAGTAAGGGTACCGAGTGCTGTCTGGGGCCAGAGTTAGACATTGTTCTAATAGAAGCTTTGTTTTGAGTAATTAGAGGATGTAAATGATTTTGGGTAGTAGAACCCCAAGCACAAATACCATAGTTGAGATAAGGATAGATGGTAGAGTAATAGAGCATCACCAGGGCAGGGCGAGGTACATAATATCTGATCTTAGAAAGAATGCCAATAGTTTTAGAAACTTTTTTTTTGCTATATTTAGAGTATAGTGATTCAATTATAGTGATTCATGTGGGTGGGGACGAGGACAGGTTGGCTAGTCTTATCAGTTACCAGAGATGATGATATTTAAGAAATAGTAAAACTCAAACTAAACAAATCCCCAGGGCTATATGAAGTGTTTACCAGGGTGCTTAAAGAATGCAAAGAGGAGCTTTGCGGTCCATTGTCTACCATATTTAATAAAGCATTAGTCAGGCAGAGTGCCAGAGTCGTGGAGGGTTGCTAATGTGGTACCAATTTTTAAGAAAGGAGATAGATCACTTGCATCAAACTACCGGCCAATTAGCCTAACGTTTATTGTGGGAAAGTTACTTGAATCGATAATTGCAAATACCATTCATTTTCATCTTGAAAAACATAAATTAATAAACGAGTCACAACATGGTTTTACAAATGGTCGTTCATGTTTAAGAAATGTGCTATCTTTTTATTCCAGCATAGTTGAGGCAGTTGATAGTGGTAAGGTGTGCGATGTTGTGTACCTTGACTTTAGCAAATCTTTTGATACATTGCCACATGAAAGACTGATTAAAAAGATAGAGGCTTATGGTATTGGGGGTGCTATATTAAGTTGAATTAAGGCATGGCTATACCAAAGGAAACAAGAGTTAGTATAAATGGGGTTAAGTCAGAGTGGGAAAATGTTGTAAGTGGAGTGCCTCAAGGCTCTGTCTTGGGACCTCTGTTGTTTATAATATTTATAAATGATTTAGATTCAGGTTTGAGTAGCAACATTTGCAAATTTACCGATGATACAAAAATCGGTAGGGAAATTAACACGGAAGAAGACTCACTATCACTACAAGTTGATCTAAATAGGGTTTTGAAATGGTCAAAAGATTGGCAGATGCAGTTTAATGCTGATAAATGTAAAGTTCTGAGGCTAGGTAATGATGATAAAGTTACAAGAATTTAAAACTAAAGGATCCATGCATGAATGTTCGTAATAAGGCAAATAGGACACTGGGATTTATTAATCGAAGCATTAGTAACATGACACCTTGTGTTGTTCTTCAGCTATATCTTGCTCTGGTTAGGCCCCATTTAGATTATGCAGTTTAGTTTTGGTCGCCATACTATAGAATGGATATAAATTTACTTGAATGTGTCCAGCATAGGATGACAGTTAATTCCCCAAATTAGAAATCTTTCATATGAAAAAAGATTAACAAAGCTTAAATTGCATTCACTGGAAAGGCGAAGAGTTAGGGGTGACATGATAGAGGTTTACAAGTGGATGTATGGACATAACAAGGGGGATATTAATTTTCCCACTCTGACTTAACCCCATTTATACTAACTCTGTTTTCTTTGATATAGCCATTCCCTAATCCAACTTAATATAGCACCCTCAATACCATGAACTTCTATCTGTTTAATCAGTCTTTCATGTGGCACTGTATCAAAAGCTTTGCTAAAGTCAAGGTACACAACATCGCAAACCTTAGGAACAAAAGAATATAAGAACAGAGGTAACATTCGTCTTCAAGATGAAGATGAAAGGTATTTGCAATTATCGTTTCAAGTATTATTGCAATTATCGATTGGAAAGGCGAAAAGCTCAGGAAAGGCGAAGAGTTAAGGGTGACCCATCACCTTCTGTTAACCCTTTAACTGTGCAAAGCGCCTGCAGGCCCAGGCTTCGGGTGCGCAATGCGCCTCCGGGTGTTTTTATTTTTGATGTTCCATTCAAAACTCCCGCGGCTACATGGGGTTCACATCAGCTTCCTCAGGGCTCTTGTAAACAGACGCCATCTTTAAAAAAAACCATGGTCCACATTGCCGGATGTGAGAGCCTCAGTAGTGAGTGAGCAACCAAGGCTGGCGCTCGCAACATGAGCACACAGCTCTGCTGTTCAGCGTGTGACCACAGCATCGCCTAATAATGTCAAAATATATATATAACCTGTATTATTTAACCATGATAGTATTATAGAAGAGCCTGAGTGTGATAATGACTGGGTACAATGTTCAAATATCAGTGATTCAATGCTGTTCACGATGTTCACAGCGCTAGCCACAGCACCACAGCATTATTTCGTCCATCTAGGAATCTTCAAATGACTTCTTAGGTTCCTTTTCAAAATGAACTTGTGGTCAATTATCCATTTACAGAAATTAGTGACAGGATAGTGGTTATAATTAATGTTGTGTGTAGTATTGTGGAAGGAGGAATTTTGGTGAGGGAGAGAATTGAGGTAGCCTCACTGTGTGGCAGCCACTCTTTGTTTTGCTCCTCATACTAGCTTCGTGGTTCGCTATTGGGACCACACATATACATGGGTATATACAATGTGTGAGTATATAGTGTAATAACAGCAACAGGAGTATGTTGAGTGGAGCTATTTTGGTGAGGGAGGTGACGTTGTAATCGTAGCATCGTCTGCTGTGTGATTTCTCATGCAGTGTATGGTTGCCACTGTACTGTTTGGATACAATACCGGCTTACTTGCATAGTTCTGGCAAATAAAATATGTAGGTAAGTACATATAACATGTGTAAATAGTGTAATAAAAACAATAACAGTATGGTGGGAGGAGCAATAATGGTGAATAAGATGTTGGAGTGAGGGAGGGTCTGTCTGGGTGTGGCTGCTCACACTCGTGATGTTCTGAATGTGTTGATGGTAAATGTGTATAGTGTGAACATATGTTGTAAATATACATAAATGAACATGAAACATTGATGTGAATAACTGTGTGATGGTAGGTGCAATGTTGGCGAATACAATGTTGGAGGAGTGAAGGAGGGCTGGCTTGGTGTGACAGCTCACATTCGCAGTGTTCTGAATGTGTTGGTGAATGTATATAGTGTGTGGCAGTGTATAGTGTGTACATATGTGGTAAATATACATAAATGAACGTGAAACATTGGTGTGAATAACTGTATGATGGGATGAGCAATGTTGGCGAATACAATGTTGGAGGAGTGAGAGAGGGCTGTCTGGGTGTGACAGCTCACACTCACGGTGTTCTGAATGTGTTGATGGTTAATGTATATAGTGTGTGACAGTGTATAGTCTGTAAATAGATTGTATATATACATAAATTAGCATGATACATGGTAAATATGTGCAACATATGTATACTCAAATGTCATGCACGTAACAGTGTCCTTGGACAGTACGGATGTTTTACTGCCATAATATAGTGTAAGTGTTCATTATGCATAGGATTAGCACGTAAAAACAAATAAAATGTATTTGGAACTGTGTGCAAAAAATGAACAAAAATATATTTGCGGCAACTCGCTCGCCCCGCCTCGGGCGCCCTACTGGCCCCGGGAGCTTACGGCACGGGCGCACGGGGAATGATGACGTCACATGCCATCTTACGGACCCCATAGCAGCCAAAGTAAGTACAATTTCGAAATTCCGTTGCTATACCCATATACAGGGAGGGGTTTTTGACACTTTCAGAACAAAAATGAATTTTTTCCCGAGAATTTATCTCATGCGCACTGGGGGGTGTCATATTTATAGGCCGCGCAGTTAAAGGTTTAAGGGTGATTTGAGGTTTACAAGTGGATGAATGGACATAACAGGGGAGATATTAAGAGGGCATTAAAAGTATCAACACAAGAAAGAACAGGAAACAATGAGTATAAATTGGATAAGTTTAGATTAGGGAAAGACTTGGGTAAATACAGGTTTGATAACAGGGTTGTTGATTTATGAAACCAATTACTGCGTAACATGGTAGAGGTGGGGTCCCTTGATTGTTTCAAACGTGTGTTGGATGAGCATATGAGTGGGATTGGGTGGTTATAAATAGGTGCTGCCACATATGGGCCAATAGGCCTTCTGCAGTTACCATGTTCTTATGTTCTCGGTTTCGTATTCTGGTGGTATTTCTCTCGAATTCCCATGGAGGTTTGAATGGCCGATGATGGTTACCTCCAGTGTGGCCCAGACTGGGCCTCTCTTCTGGCTCCGGTCTCTTTTGAGCGGAGTTCCTGGGTTTCCTGGCTTGCAGACTTTTTTGCTTCGGCCTGGGCCCCTTACTCTGGGAATTTTCCTCTTTTTCTGTTTTGTGAGTGAATCGGGGTGGGCGTTCTTGTGCTCCCGGGCTGGTCATGCCAGGGCTTGAGTCTTTGCCAGTCGAGGTGGGCCTTTCAGCCAATTCTGTGCCAGTGCCTCCTCCAGGGCCATCGTGGTCTGGTCTGTATGGTGCTCGCTCTGCTTGTACGTCGGCTTCTCACCAGAGACATTGACCCTATTGCGGGTTGCCTCATTGCCGGGGCATTGGGGGGGAAAGGCTGGCTCCATTTGCCCATGCTTTGTGGGCTTTTTCGGTCATGTCCTCTGGCCTGTGGTGGCGCTGGGCTGTCCCCCCCTTACTTTGGGGAGTTCTGGGCATGCAGGGCTGGTTCTTTCCCTGCGCTCCTTCCGGTAATCTTGATGAGGTTTCTTTGCCTACCTTTTGATGCCCACTCTGTCCCTGGTCCAGCTTCTTTTGGAGCCGGGTTCTTGGATGCTGTTCCAGGTCCTCTGAGTCGTGTCTTGGTTAGTCACATTTCCTTTTACTTTATTTTTTTCTCTTCCCTTTTTGGGGTTCAGGGACTGCTTCGGTTTCATGGTGGGACTTTGTGCTTGCACTTTGTGCTCTTTTTTGGCTTGATTCTGGCACCGTGCATTTTCCGCTTCATCCCAGGGTCTTGGAGAACCGTCTTCTTCTGCTTGGGGTTCGGGGTTTGGCCGTCCTCGATGACTGGTTGGTGTGGGCTCCCAGCCAGTTTGCTTTTCTGATTCCCAAAGGGGTGGTTCGTTACCACCTCGCTGGGTTTGGGATCCTGGTGTACTGGTGGAAGTCCCATCTCATTCCGTCCCATGGTTCGGTCCTGGCTGGGTTTCATTTGGAACTCTAGGGTCATTTCCCTGTCTCCCCTCTGAGGGTGTTGCTGCACTTGCTGTCCCACCTTCTGCTCTTTCTGGTGGGTCTTACCTGCCGGGTTGGGTCTAGATTCAGCGGGTGTTCTAGTTCCTTCGGGGGACATCCCTTCTGCTGCTCTTGTGATCACTGGGTTTGGATTCCGGGTGCCTACTGTCTGTTGCTGCATCGCTGGCTTCCTCTTGAGTTTTTTGGGGGGTTTCGGGGCCTTGGCACCTACCCAGGCACCTTACTCGGTGCTCCACGGATGCGTCATCTCTTGGCTGGGGTTTGTGACCAATGCTCACCAAGCCAGCAAGGGACAGTGGGGTTCATCCTTCCATTGTGCTCACAGCACGGTGGTGGAGTTTGCGTCTGTTTGGCTGTCAGAAGCTGTCACAATGGTTGCCTTTCGGCAGGACTGGTCAAGGTGGGATTACCTGTACTTCTTTCCCCTGGTCCAGCTGTTGCTTTGGGTTCTGGCTCATTTAGAGACTTACCAGGCAGGCCGAGCAGATTGGCCCAGTCAGGTCCGTGGCTGGTTCGATCTTCTCTGATCTTCGCGTCTGGTCTTTCTGATGCGGGGTTTCTCCCCAATTGTATGATCATCAGGTGGCTTCCTTGTTGGTGTCCCACCTGAGTTTTTTTTATCTCGGCAGCAGTATGAAGTATCCAGGTGGTCTTTTCATCTCTTTTTGTCCCTTTGTAGGTTGTCTTCGGTTTCTCATAGGGTTGTTTTGAATTTTCTCTCTTGGCTGTTTCAGGACCGTGCATCATCTTATGCTGCATACTGTTGCTGTTTGTTCCACCCTTGTCCTGCTCATGCACCGACTGAGTTGTCCTGGTTGTTGGACCGGGTGCTCTCTCTTCTCTCTCTCCTCCTCGGTTTGTGGTGGCCCCTTTGGTTCCAGAATATTTTGCTACGGCTCTTTTCTTGTTGGCATTGGTCTCTGGGGGTCGGGTTGGGTCGGGAAGCTTCATGCTCTCCTCTGGCACAGGGGGCTTCTGCTCCTTCGGTCATTGTGGTAGGTTTGTTCAGTTGCAACCTTCTCCTTCTTTTCTAGTGAAGAATGAGACGGCGGCTTTCAGGAGGAATCCTTGGGTTGTTGATGCCTGGTTGGTCGGGCAGGGGGTGCATCATGTTGTCTAGTTGCGACTCTTCACCGTTACTTGTGGGTAATGACTTCGATGTCTGGGGATGTGCTTTGGGTTGATCCGCTTTCCCTTTTTCCCTTGTATCAGGGTGCAGGTCTCCCAGGTCGTCCTCGGGGTTATTTGGTCCAGCCAGCCTGCGATCTATCCCCCTGTACCCATAACATTCATAAATTTGTTGCTTTAGCTGTTTTTTTCTGGGGGGAGCTCCGTCGGCTCCCCGGAGCTATCCAGGCTGAATGGATATGTATACCTTTCTGGCATCAAAGTGCTAGGAGTTCTTGCCTACCGGGGACCACGAGCCAGAACCTGGCCCCCTCAGAGAGGCACGATGAGCAATGGCCTATAGAAACCCCTTTGTGATTGGAAATATTCTATGTCTGCCATCGTCTGGGACAGGCACCCAGAAAGGTAGGTGTCCCAAAACAAACCCCTATTCTGGTGAAATTATTGCTACCGAAAGCCGAACGAGTGGGCAAAACTCCCCAAAAAATATTTTCAAACTAGCATGACGTCATCACGTCGCCGCGCCACCGTCTGCACAACCCCCCTCCCCTCCCCGAGAGGGGGAAGGGGGAGCCCCAGACCCTCCACGCCGGTGATCCAACTGGCAGTTATTGGCTGATGGTATTACTGGCTAGTCGAGTGCCTCTGGCTCCGGTTTTTGTTTCAGTTCTGTGCCTTGTGGTGTGGACTGTCTCTACCGGTGGGGTGTGAGCCAGGATTAAGATTCCACGGTACTCGGGCTGCATGTGCCTAGGGCTATCTTCCCTAGGTGCCCTGTAAGTACTGCCCTTGGGGCTTGGGGCCACCTTCCACAAGTCACCTTGGGTTTTGCCTCCGCTGTGTCCTTTACTGCTCGGTACTGGGCCGCCCTTGGAGTCGGCTGGGGTTTTGTTCCCCTGGTTTGTCTCTGGGTAGGTGGTAGTTTTTGTCACTGGTAGGGGCGCGGGGTACTGCACAGCTAGTTTTCACCATTAACAGCGGCCGGCTCTGTTCCGCCTGGGTACGTTGTCCTCTTGCGGGGTTTTTCTTTTGTTTTTGTTTTTGCCTGGTGAGGGGTCTGCCTTTACTATGGTCCCCCTTCCTGTTCTAGGTGATTTTCTTTTGAATTCTTCTGTTGGCGATACTCCTCGCTTGGCTCCCGTGAGTGGACATGTCCCGGGGGTTCAGCTTTAGCAGTTTGTTGGTAGATTTGGGCGCCATTTCGCAGTACCCTGCCTGGGCTTCCCTTAGCGTGTACCAACGGCTAAGGGCCCTGGGAAACCCCACGGGGGCTCTGTGGTCCTCTAGGTTTGTCCCCGGAGGCCCCTTGCGTCCTGCAAGTTGACAGTTGATCTGTTCCCTTGTCTCAGGGTGACACTCACAGGTTGTGCCTCCGCCATGCTGCCTGTTGGGTCCTTGTTCTTGTGACCCGGAGTCGTCCGATGTTTGTTGTCGGTACACGCTCTCCTTCACCCAGGCCACTGGTCTTGATAATCGGGTGCAGGCGGCTGCGGCGTTGCTTGCTGGGTGTGTGTTGCTGCAACGCTCTTGGTTTGCGGCCCCGGATGCCCCAAGGCTGCCCCGTTTTGGTGGTTGGGGTCTGGACTTGGGGGTGGGGGTTGCTTCGGCTCTGGCTCCTTCCGCTTCTTGTTCCTCCCCTTATGTTCTACTAACTTTCTCCCTTGCTTCCTGCTCCGAACTATAGGCGGGTTTCGGGGTTGGGGCGGGGTCTGGTTTGGTTGAGACTCGGGCAGTCTCGGGGGTTTTCCTCTTCCAGGGTGACGGCGGAGGCATTCGAGTCGGTTCCTCCAGCTGTGCCGTATGGGTCTGACCAGTGGGCTCTCTTCATTAGTGTTTGCACGGCTGCCCCGGCTTTTCCTTGTTAAGCTGGGGCTTTGGGGGTGCGGCTCGGCCCTGGGTCATGCCGAAGAGGTTCCCGGGGCTAGGGAGGGGTTGCCTGGGGGGCCCTCGGCCCCGTTTGCCCCTCTTGGGTCCTTGTACCTTTGGTGTGGGGCTGGCAGTTCCTCAGTGGGGTTGTTCCTTCCCTCTGTGTTCCTGTTTTTAGATATACCCCTCCCTGGGTTCGGTTCCGTGTTCCTTCGGGTTCGTCGGTCCCGTCGTTCCTGGGGGGGTGTTTCACCCCCTTTTCCTTACCCTTTTTGCTCTTATGTCGCGATGCTGTTCAAAAAAAAAAGAAAAAAGTGTTCAGGTTAGGTACATCCATACAAGGTGTGAAACAAACATTGCTGGATTTCTATCTTGGCCTAGTACATAGTGCCTCAACCGTTCCGTATCATTGTACCTGCAAGTTCCTTGGTCAGAGGTGCTTGTCATGGTTCTAAATAAATAATAAATATAATTGTTTATTTAGCTAAGGTACATACGTACTAGAGATTTTACAAAGAATGATGGATTTATAGATAGGGCTAGTACATACAATGCCTAAAGCCACTATTACGCAAGCGTTTCGGGCATTCGTTTCGGGCAAAGCGTTCTCGATGGTTCGCGAGTCTCTTCGTACCTTCCAATATTATTGGAACGTCTGTTGATTTTCGATGTGGTTTCCATCGGGTCTTTTGTCAGCCTTGTTGGTTCCTTTCCATCTGTTTTCTTTTGCTTCGTTTTCGCCTTGTTTTGTTTTTGCGTCGTCTCTACCTGTACTTCCAGTTTCGGCGTTCTTTGTCTTCGTTCCGCACACCTTCCTGGTGTTTGTACGATGTCTGTACATTGTGTGTACGATTTGTGTGTCCACCTGGTGTACGAGCCACGCCTCCCGGTGGACGGGTGGTGCGTTTCGTACCTCGTGTGCTGGGGCCGCGGTGTGCGTTTTGTTTACGGGCGGTATGCTCGTGTGTTCGCGTCGTTTCTCGTGGTTTTCTACGGCTTCTTGCTCATTTCTCCCACCAGTCGTGACCCTCTGGATGCTGAGGGTGTTTTGGATTTATATCTGGGGTGTCACTTTCTCCCTCTGTACTGCTTCGTCTTCTGCAGGGCGCGCACCTCTGGCCGTATTTCTCATTCGACCTCGCATTTTATTCAGGTAAGGGTACATACTATGCCTACTGCCTCGAGTATGCATGGCTTTCGGGCACACCTTTAGCGCTGCTCCTGGTATGTTGCTTGGCTCGCCTGTGTTGTGGCACGGTCGTGTGTCTGCTCTGCAGGTGAGGTTGTCTTGTCTGGAGCTTCTGTCGGCCTAGTGCTGGTTCTCACTTTTGGTGGGGTGCTTGCCTAGTTATGCTTGCGGGGGTTGGCTATGGCTCTTGGGCCCCGCTTCTCCTGTCAGTTGACGGTTGTGCAGTTTCCTGAGCCTTCTGGGCTCTGTCTTCCCGTTTGCTCCTGTGGGTGGCTTCTGCCTCCTTCACATGGCTTTTTGGTGTTATTTGCTTCCTTTCCCTTCTCACATTGATCAGGTTCTTTTAGTGTCTGTGTCTCCTTGTGTGTACAAACATACGGACTTAAGTACAGTGGACTTGCGGAGGGCCTATTGGCCCGTGCGAGGTTGCTACTGTTTCTTACCATCCATTCCCACTCACATACATGTCCAACCCGCCCTTGCACCGATCGTGGGGCCCCACCACCACGTTATGTGGTAATTAGTTCCGCACGTCACCGGGCCTATTACAGTGCAGGTCATTCCTCCAGTCTTTCCTGATTCTGCGCTTATCCCTTTTATGCCCGTTGTTTCGTACCCACAATGTGTCGCAAGGGTGGCTTGTGCCACTATCCCAGTTTCTATTGTTTCGTGGGGATTGGTCAATAAACACAAACACTAAGGAACTACTTATCTTTTGTTGCGTATTCAGTAGTTGTGGGTGATATTTTGGCGGGCAATGGTGCGGGTTGGGTGCTCTGAGTGTCGGTACGGTGTCTCGCATGTCTGTTCTAGACCACACTTGCAGGTAGTCTAGTTATTCTTCGCTACTCTGCTGGTTATATGCTTGGGCGCCGCCTCACAGTTCTCCTCAGTTTGGCAGGACTTTTCCTTGGATGTATGGAACGGTTTGAGTTCCATCGTTGGTACTTTGGAGAGCTTTGCTTCTCTGGTTAGGCTCATGTGTTTGGAGCCAGTATCTTTTTGGGATACTCTATTCACTCCGCCACCCTTGTTTACTG
Organism: Procambarus clarkii; assembly: GCF_040958095.1. Taxonomy (NCBI): domain Eukaryota; kingdom Metazoa; phylum Arthropoda; class Malacostraca; order Decapoda; family Cambaridae; genus Procambarus; species Procambarus clarkii. Next base: position 12,493,060 of record NC_091211.1, read on the forward strand.
TTCCATCCTTGTTTACTCTTCCCCGCTTGGCGGGATTGCGTCGATGGCTCCTGACTGGGGTGTTTGGTATGGTGTTTGGTCACCTTGCATGTGTCTTTAGTGCCTTTTTTGTCCATCTTTTGTTCTTTGTTGTCCTGTGGAGCTCTGCCCCGCATTTTGGTGTTTTTGTTTTCGTTGTCGACCCCGGGGTTTTTTCCCTGTCTGGACACTTTCCTTGCCTATCTTCGGTGCCTGACTGCACACTGCTGTCCGTAAGGTCCCTCAGGTATGTACGCACTCCTCTTCACATTTTGTGGTTGGTCATGTGCGTTACTTCCCGGCCGCTCCTTGGGCCGTATTTGTGGTTTCCTTATTTATTTCCGTTTTTCCTCCCTATGCTACACTTTTTTGTGTCTGGGTCAGTGCTTCTTGGTTATCCTGTTTGGTGCTCCGGTGGGCCTCTGTCCATGTTTCACGTCCTGCTTTTAGACTTCTCCGGTGTTCCGTTTTGGTACCGAGTTCCTGCGATTTCTGTGTGGTTTTCTGCAGGCTTCGGGTTGCGCTGTCTGTGGGGGGGGGGGTGTGGACTTTTCGGTCTGCCGCTCCTGCCTTCCAGGTTCCTTTTCTTGGAACCGGGTTTGCTGGGTTCCGGTCCTGGTTGCGGTTTTTCTTTGTTCCTTTTCCGGACCGGGTGTGTTTGCTTTCCTGCGGTTTCTCATCCACGGTAATCCTCTTGGATGCCTCGGGGATGCGTGTCTCATTCTTCCCTGCTGGAGCTGGTTATGTTGCTCCTTTGGGTTGCGGGATCGCTGTTTTTAGCTTCGCGTTTTGCGAATCTAAACACAGGTCCCAGGTTAAATGGACCAGGTTATTGGTCTCCCACCTGCGTGTTTCGTCTCGGGGGCAGTGTGTTCCTATCATTGCGAAGGGTCCTTCGGTCTTTGATAGGGTTGGCTTGTCTTCCCTTCGGGGTTGTTCTGGGACCGTCGTCTGGGATTGTCCTGTCACCTCATGTTGAGTGGTGCTGGCAGAGCCGCTCCTGCTTGCGTTCAGTGTTGAGGTTCCTTCTGCTCCATTCCACTTGCTGTCCTGGGCGTTGTTCCCCTCTGGCCTGCTCTTGAGTTTTGGGGCCGTCCTGGGCATTGGCCTGGGTGGTCTTTTTCTTCTCGTTTTGGTCTTTGTTTTGTCTCTGGTTTTGGTTGTTCAGTTAGGATGTGTGGTATCCGCCTCCTGGTTCCTTCCCTGTTTTACTTATCTTTGGGGAGGTAGCTCCAGGGAGCCGACGGGGCTCCCCCCAGAAAACCAGCGTTGAATGTAATGAAACGCCATTTTCTGGGTGAGTCCCGGAGGCTCCCCGGCATCCTGCCCTCCCTCCGGTCGGCGGCGTTTTTCGCATATTTGACATCCAGCCTAAGAACTGCCAGTTGGATCGCCGGCGTAGAGGGTCTGGGGCTCCCCCTTCCCCCTCACAGGGAGGGGGGGGGGGGGTTGCGCAGACGGTGGCGCGGCGACGTGATGACGTCATGCTAGTTTGATAATTTTGTTTGGGGAGTTTTGTCCACTCGTTCGGCTTTCGGTAGCAATAATTTCACCAGAATAGGGGTTTGTTTTGGCACCTACCTTTCTGGGTGCCTGTCCCGGTCGATGGCAGACATAGAATGTTCCCAATCACAAAGGGGTTTCTATAGGCCATTGCTCCTCGTGCCTCTCTGAGGGGGCCAGGTTCTGGCTCGTGGTTCCTGGTAGGCAAGAACTCCTAGCACTTTGACTGATGCCAGAAAGTAATACATACCATTCAGCCTGGATAGCTCCGGGGAACCTCCGGGACTCACCCAGAAAGTGGCGTTTCATTATATTCAACGCTGGTTTTTTTTTAACATATCTTGGGATGACATTCGGATGTGGGTCTTTTTTGCAGTCGAACAGGGTTCTGGCTGCACGATATCTTGTTAATGCTCCCAGCCCTAGTCGGGCATGTGTCACCTTGGGTCGCAGGTTGGACTCAGTTGTCTTGACTTTTAGTTGTGGACTGAGTGACAACCACCTTTTGGGTAAGTCCCTCTTTTTCCTTGTCTTTGGTTAGGTAGCTTCAGGGAGCTAGAGGGGATCACCACAGAAAACCAATGTTGAATGTAATGAAATGCCATTTTCTGGGTGAGTCCCGGAGGCTCCCCGGCAACAACCCTCTTTCCCCGGTCGGCGTTTTTGTATTTTGTTTTTGACATCCAGCCTCAGAACTGATGAGTGTGTTGCTGGGTTGGGTTTGGGGCACCCCCCTCTCCCTCCAGGGAAGGGGGGAGCTGCACGCACGGTGGCAGATATGACATCGTGCTAGTTTACTAGTTTTTAGATTGGGGAGTTCTACTTAGTAATTTGGTTTTCAGTAGCAATATTTTACCAGTAGGGGTCTGTTTTGGAATGCCTATCTTTCTGGGTGCCTAATCCTGGTGGATGGCAGACAAAGAATTCTTTTAACAACAGGGGAGGTTTCTACAGGCCATTGCTCCTCATGCCTCTAAAGGGGCCAGGTTCTGGCTCGTGGTCCCCAGTAGGCATAAATTTTCATTTGATTTGACTGATGTTATGGTCTAATACATGCGTATCAGCCCGATAAGGTCTGGGGAGCCTCCAGGACTCGCTCAGAAAATGTTCTCATTACATTTAATGCCGTATTTTTATTATTTTTAGAAAATCATTAAAAATCATTATATGTATATATATATATATATATATATATATATATATATATATATATATATATATATATATATATATATATATATATATATATATATATATATAAATATATATAAATATAATATATGACAGTGTCAGACCACGGAGGAAAATTGAAACAGGAATTTCCTTAAGTACTTTCGTATATTAATACATCTTCAGAAGGAGTGTAACTCCTTCTGAAGACGTATTAATATACGAAAGTACTTAAGGAAATTCCTGTTTCAATTTTCCTCCGTGGTCTGACACTGTCACATTTTTAATCACGTGTTTATTTTCGTGATATACATATATATATATATATATATATATATATATATATATATATATATATATATATATATATATATATATATTTTTATATTTAGTATATTTTGTATGCAGTCTTTCTTGTAAACATATATTATTAAATATGACCGAAAAAGTAAGATTAATAATTCTAACACGAATTTTCTCAATATTTCTTATGTTTCTTTTCAATGTCGATGGTAATTGAAAAATCAATTCTCCAAAATTCATTTTTATTTCTAGTCTGACGCGACACTTGAACGCGTTTCGTAATACAATGGGCCCTCGACTTACAATGCTAATCCGTTCCCAGTGACGGATCGTAAGTCGAAATATCGGAAGTCGAAGCGATTTTTCCCTTAAGAAATAAAGGGATTTGAATTAATCTGTTCCCCACCTTCCAAAATATTAACATAAAAATACATTTTATACTGAATACAATGCTTTTTCTATCTACAATACAGTACCAAAGTTACTCTTACCTTTATGGAGGGCTCTTGATGGCGTATGGAAGATGGTGACGAGGGGGGAGGAGGAGAGTTGTTACTGTTTGGAAGGGAAGTCCCCTTCCATTATCACATCGGGCAGTGATGTTTTCTCTGGGGTACTCTCTCTCTTAAGTTTTGCCTGAATACCACTAGGACCTGGTTGTGGTTCAGTGCTTGTTTGTCTCACTACAAATGTCAAGAGACATTTGTTTTTCCATTCGTTTTAATTATTTGTCTGTAATGTTGCATCACTTTAGCATCCCATAATGTCCTTTTTCTTAGCTAGTATGGTGGATATCGTTGACTGAGATTTGTTGTACTGCCTAGCCAGTTCACCTACCCGCACACCATCTTCATATGTACGAATGATCTCTTGTTTCTGCTCTATGGTTATTCTTACATGGGATCTCATATGTTGAGCCTTACCACTGACTTTCCTGGGACTCATGGCATATATAATAATTACTTTAATGTTCAAAATGCAAAAAATCTCCACAAAAGCGGAATTTCTTATAGGCGCGATCGTCACTAAGCGGGTAGCTGTAATAAACTGAGGCAGGTCGGACCGCTTGACTGGGAACCACACGCTCGGCCGACCCGAACGTGTACCAACAAATATCGGATGTCGAGTCGCATTTTTCGATGAAATTTATATCGTAACTCGAAATTATCGTAAGTAGGGGCAATCGTAGGTCGAGGTGCCAGTGTAATTTATTACATTTTCAAAAACTTTAGTTTACACACATACAACTATAACCTGCAAACACTAAACAGAGTTCTACTATGCTATAATTTAAACAGCTTTTTCATCTTATATACCTGCATTTGGGTGAGGTGATATGTTACAACAGTTTTTGATGAGGTGAACAAAACTTTCAACACAAGACAGAACACGAAACAATGGGTATAAATTGGGTAAATTAAAGGGAAGAATGGAAGTAACTGCAAAGGGCCTATTGGCCCATATTTCTTGATGCTTCTATATTGGTGCAGAGTCTTGAACCATAACAAACCACTAAGTTGCTATTATGAGTCAAAAAGTAACGAGGAGTGACCGCTGTGTACAAGCCAGCCACTCACGTCCTCCCTCAAGTCACCTGACTCACCCACATTCTCCTCCCACAATACTGTTATTTATTATATTCACTATATACAGACGCTATATATAAGTATCTACATTCATGTTCACCATAACGAACCACTAAGTTGGTATGCTAAGTGGCAGTGGCAGCCCGCCACTGACTGCCACTCCCTCCCTCCCTCACCTCACCTGACTTGCCACCATTCTCCACCCACCATACTGTTTTTGCTTTTATATACAGACGTTATATATAAGTATTTACGTGTTTTTTTCACCATAACTGTACATCTAAGCTTGTATGGTGAGTAAAGGCACAAAGCCGTAGGACCTCACACAGTCAGCTGATGGCTGCCGCCCTCAAGGACAGACCCACTAATAAATCTCCTCCAACAATACTGTTTGTGGTGTTATTACGCTATATACACACATTATATATAAATATCTACCTGTTTTATTCACCATACTTGTACAAGTAAACTGGTATGGTGCCCAAAGACCATCGTGGTAACCAGTAAACAACATGATAAATCGTGCAGACGACGCCACCGCCCTCACCAAAATGGCGGCTCCCAACCTACTCCTCTTGCTGTTTATACCCTCTATACACACGTTATATATAAGTATCTATATTTGTGTTCACCATAGTGAACCACTAAGCTGGTATGGTGAGTGCAGTCAATAAAAGGTGGCCACACACAGTCAGAAGACATCGCCACCACCCTCCCTCCCACAGCATTACTCCTCCCTCCATGATGCACAGCCCTAAATATCAACACAATCCTGCTATTATCAGAACCCTGGTCAGTTTTATCACAGTCAGGGGTCTTCTGTAATAATATCATTGCTACATAATAGCATGAACAAGTATATTATGGCAGTTTTAGGCAGTGCTGTGGTCACAAGTTGAACAGCAGTGCTGTGAGCTCATGCTGCGTGCGTCAGGCTTGGTAGCTCACTCGATACTGAGGCCAATAACACCCGGGAGTTTGGCCCCCGATTTAAAAGAAAAATGGCGTCTGTTTACAAGAGACCTGATGAAGGTGTGGTGAACCCCGTGTATACGTGAGCTGTTTAAATCTTGCGTAGTACTCCAAAGCATCACATGATACGATGCGCAATTTACTGCAAGTCGGTCAAAGCATCATATGATGTGATTCACAATTTAAGGGTTAATGGAGCCCTGTTGCTTATGCATCGTTAATCGCCTGGAAAGAGATGTTGTTGTCTTGCCTATATATAGAGTTCTTTGAGGCTTACAGTCCCTCAAGTGGGCATTTGAAGACATAGACAACGTTGGTCTCTTTAAAAGCTTTCTGCTTTGTGTCTGGAGAGTTTCTCATGAGTAGCATGGCCGCTTTTTTGGTTTTATAGTAAATCGTCAATTGTATCTTCTGATTTTTGTCTGTAGGGATAACGTTCCTATCAACAATATCTTTCAGGACCCTTTCCTCCATCTTATGAGCTGTGGAAAAGAAGTTCCTGTAAAATAGTCTAATTGGGGGTAAAGGTGTTGTGTTAGTTGTCTCTTCAGAGGTTGCATGGCGTTTCACCTTCCTTCTTATGATGTCTTCAACGAAACCATTGGAGAAGCCGTTGTTGACTAGGACCTGCCTTATCCTGCAGAGTTCTTCATCGACTTGCTTCCATCCTGATCTGTGGCTGAGAGCACGGTCAACATAAGCATTAACAACACTCCTCTTGTACCTGTCTGGGCAGTCACTGTTGGCATTGAGGCACATTCCTATGTTTGTTTCCTTAGTGTAGACTGCAGTGTGGAAACCTCCGCTCCTTTCCATGACTGTTACATCTAGAAAGGGTAGCTTTCCATCCTTCTCCATCTCGTAAGTGAAACGCAACACAGAATTCCACTCAAATGCCTCTTTCAGCTCTTGCAGATGTCTGACATCAGGTACCTGTGTAAAAATGTCAGCATACCTGCAGTATATGGCCGGTTTCAAGTTCATGTCGACTAAGACCTTCTGTTCGATGGTACCTATGTAGAAGTTCGCAAACAGGACATCTAGGGGAGAACCCATGACGACCCCATCAACTTGCTTATACATGTGCCCATCCGGGCTAAAGAAGGGTGCCTCTTTAGTACAAGCTTGGAGTAGTTTCCTTAGAATGTTTTCTGGTATGTCAAGAGGAGTACAGGCCGGATCACGATACACACTGTCCGCTATCATCCCGATTGTTTCATCCACAGGTACGTTGGTGAACAGTGATTCTACGTCCAACGAGGCCCTTATTCCTGCGACCTGTGTTCCCCGCCGTAAGTCAACAAATTCCTTTGGAGACTTCAGGCTGAAGGCACAAGGGACATAAGGGGTCAGCAAGCCGTTGAGTCACTTTGCCAGTCTGTACGTGGGTGTGGGTGTCTGGCTGATGATTGGCCGAAGTGGGTTTCCAGGCTTGTGTGTCTTGACATTTCCATACGCATACCCAGGTTTGTATTCCCCAATAATTTTTGGCAGGTAGAGTCCGGATTTCTTTACGTTCACAGTTTCGATCAATCTGTAAACCTTTGCTTTCAATTCGGCTGTAGTGTCCTTCGTTACCCTTTGGAATTTAGTTTGGTCAGAGAATATTAGGTTCATTTTCGCCAGATATTCGTCTTTTTTAAGAATGACGTATATTGGCGACTTGTCACCTCTCCTGACGACTATCTCCTTGTTCTCACGAAGGCTCTTAGCTGCTGCTTTGAGCTCGGGGGACAGTATGGTGCTTCTGTAGTTGCCTCGAATCTATCTTCCTTTTGCAATAAGTTCTGCTTGTAAGGTTTCTTTGGTGGTGACCTTCTTTTGTGTCTCGAGGTCGAATATGTCGTCCAACAGGATCTCCAACTTCACTTTCCTGGCCATCTCACTTGGTCTGGACATAACGTGACAGTTTATACCCAGATTTAGGAGAGTGACTTGGTCCTCAGTGAGGTTGACTCCAGCAAGGTTCAGGAAGCCGTCTCTTGGTCGTGGAATCGCCATAGGTCCTCCATTTAATGTTGTCAGTTTCTTGATTATCCTAGTTTCGGTGCTAAGGTGATGTCGATCTGTGAGGATGTCGAGGTGTTGCTCGATACGAGTAAGGAGGTTTTCGTCGATGTTGCTGTTTCTCCATTGGTTTGTAGCATGAAGTAATTGCGTTTTGTTGTCTTTGATTTCATTTTCTGCCTTGTGTATCTGATTTCGAATCAGATCTTGGCGATATTTTATCGTGAAGGCTTGATTCCTTGCTGCTGGGTCGTGTGTTTTAATATTAGTATATTTTGGTAGCAGTCGTTCTTGTAAACATATAAGACACCTTACAAGCAGAACTTATTGCAGGAGGAGGAAAGATAAGAGGCAACTACAGAAGCACCATACTGTCCCCCGAGCTCAAAGCAGCAGCTAAGAGCCTTCGTGAGAACAAGGAGATAGTCGTCAGGAGAGGTGACAAGTCGCCAATATACGTCATTCTTAAAAAAGACGAATATCTGGCGAAAATGAACCTAATATTCTCTGACCAAACTAAATTCCAAAGGGTAACGAAGGACACTACAGCCGAATTGAAAGCAAAGGTTAACAGATTGATCGAAACTGTGAACGCCAAGAAATCCGGACTCTACCTGCCAAAAATTATTGGGGAATACAAACCTGGGTATGCGTATGGAAATGTCAAGACACACAAGCCTGGAAACCCACTTCGGCCAATCATCAGCCAGATACCCACACCCACGTACAGACTGGCAGAGCAACTCAACGGCTTGCTGACCCCTTATGTCCCTTGTGCCTTCAGCCTGAAGTCTCCAAAGGAATTTGTTGACTTACTGCGGGGAACACAGGCCGCAGGAATAAGGGCCTCGTTGGACGTAGAATCACTCTTCACCAACGTACCTGTGGATGAAACAATCGGGATGATAGCGGACAGAGTGTATCATGATCAGGCCTGTACTCCTCTTGACATACCAGAAAACATTCTAAGGAAACTACTCCAAGATTGTACTAAGGAGGCATCCTTCTTGAGCCCGGATGGGCACATGTATAAGCAAGTAGATGGGGTCGCCATGGGTTCACCCCTAAGTATCCTGTTTGCGAACTTCTACATGGGTACCATCAAACAGAAGGTCTTAGTCGACATGAGCTTGAAACCGGCTATATACTGCAGGTATGTTGACGACATTTTTACACAGGTACCTGATGTCAGACATCTGCAAGAGCTGAAAGAGGCAGTTGAGCGGAATAATGTGTTGCGTTTCACTTACGAGATGGAGAAGGATGGGAAACTACCCTTTCTAGATGTAACAGTCATGGAAAGGAGCAGTGGTTTTCACACTGCAGTCTACACTAAGGAAACAAACATAGGAATGTGCCTCAATGCCAACAGTGACTGCCCAGACAGGTACAAGAGGAGTGTTGTTAACGTTTATGTCGACCGTGCTCTCGGCCACAGTTCAGGATGGAAGCAAGTCGATGAAGAACTCTGTAGGGTAAGGCAGGTCCTAGTCAACAATGGCTTCTCCAATGGTTTCGTTGAAGACATCATAAGAAGGAAGGTGAAATGCCATGCAACCTATGAAGAGACAATTAGCACAACACCTTTACCCCCTATTAGACTATTTTACAGGAACTTCTTTTCCACAGCACAAAACGGAGGAAAGGGTCCTGAAAGATATTGTTGATAGGAACGTTATTCCTACAGACAAAAATCAGAAGATACAACTGACGATTTACTATAAAACCATTAAACGGCCAACCTACTCATGAGGAACTCTCCAGTCACAAAGCAGAAAGCTTTAAAAGAGACCAACGTTGTCTATGCCTTCAAATGCCCACTTGGGGACTGTAAGCCTCTAAGAACTCACTATATAGGTAAGACAACAACATCTCTTTTCAGGTAATTAACGAAGCATAAGCAACAGGGCTCCATTAAGGAACATATAATCTCTTCCCACAACCAGACCATCACCAGAGAAATCTTAACAAACAACACAGAAATCATCGATAGATACGTATCAGCGATAGCAGGCGGCTTGACATCTGCGAGGCACTACACATCAAGAAGTCAACACCAGCAATCAACAGCCAATTAATGTACAACTATATTCTACCCACTTCAAGACTTCGCACCAATATAGAAGCATCAAGAAATATGGGCCAATAGGCCCTTTGCAGTTACTTCCATTCTTCCCTTTAATTTACCAAATTTATACCCATTGTTTCATTTTCTGTCTTGTGTTGAAAGTTTTATTCACCTCACTAAAAACTGTTGTAACATATCACCTCACCCAAATGCAGGTATATATGATGAAAACTGTTTAAATTATAGCATAATTATAGCACCTCACCCAAATGCAGGTATATAAGATGAAAGCTGTTTAAATTATAGCATAGGGAGCCAGTCAGCCGAGCGGACAGCACACTGAACATGTGGTCCTGGGTTCGATCCTGGGTGCCGGCGAGAAACAATGGGCAGAGGTTCTTTCACCCTATGCCCCTGTTACCTAGCAGTAAAATAGGTACCTGGGTGTTAGTCAGCTGTCACGGGCTTCTTCCTCGGGGTGGAAGCCTGGTCGAGGACCGGGCCGCGGAGACACTAAAAAAAAAAAAAAAGCCCCGAAATCATCTCGAGATAACCTCAAGATAGTAGAACTCTGTTTAGTGTTTGCAGGTTATAGTTGTGTGTGTGTAAACTAAAGTCTTTGAAAATGTATTAAGTTATTATGAAACACGTTCAAGTGTCGCATCAGACTAGAAATAAAAATGAATTTTGAAGAATTGATTTTTCAGTTACCATCAACAGTGAAAAGAAACATAAGAAATATTGAGAATATTAGTGTTAGACATAATTATCTTACTTTTTCGGTCATATTTAATTGATATATATATATATATATATATATATATATATATATATATATATATATATATATATATATATATATATATATATATATATATATATGTTTATATATACATCTATATATACATATATATATATATACATCTCTTTCTAGGCGTTTAACGATGCATAAGCAACAGGGCTCCATTAAGGAACATATAATCTCTTCCCACAACCAAACCATCGCCAGAGAAATCCTAGTAAACAACACAGAAATCATCGATAGATACAGCGATAGCAGGCGGCTTGACGTTTGCGAGGCACTACACATCAAGAAGTCAACACCAGCAATCAACAGCCAATTAATGCACAACTATATTCTACCCACCTCAAGACTCCGCTCCAATATAGAAGCATCAAGAAATATGGACCAATAGGCTTTCTACAAACACTTCTATTCAATACCCATTGTTTCGTGTTCTGTCTTGTGTTGATGAAATTAATACCCTATTAATGCCACCTCTTGTTCTGTCTTGTGTTGATGAAATTAATACCCTATTAATGCCACCTCACCCCATCCACCTCAATAAAATGTAGATATAAAATCAGAGATGCGTAAGTTCTATTCAGTTGTGTATTTGTAAACTAAAGTCTTTGAAAATGTAATAAGTTTTACGAAACGCGCTCGTGTCGCGTCAGACTAGAAATAAAAATGAATTTTGGAGAATTGATTTTTATTTACCTCCAACAGTGAAAAGAAATGTACGAAAGATTGAGAAAATTCGTGTTAGAATTATTAACCTTACTTTTTCGGTCATATTTAATAATATATATATATATATATATATATATATATATATATATATATATATATATATATGTCGTACCTAATAGCCAGAACGCACTTCTCAGCCTACTATTTAAGGCCCGATTTGCCTAATAAGCCAAGTTTTCATGGATTAATGTTTTTTCGTCTACCTAACCTACCTAACCTAACCTAACCTAGCTTTTTTGGGCTACTTAACCTAACCTTACCTATAAATATAGGTTAGGTTAGGTTAGGTGGGGTTGGTTAGGTTCGGTCATATATCTACGTTAATTTTAACTCCAATAAAAAAAAGTTGACCTCATACATAGAGAAAAGGGTTGCTTTATCATTTCATAAGAAAAAAATTATAGTAAATATAATAATTCAGGAAAACTTGGCTTATTAGGCAAATCGGGCCTTGAATAGTAGGCTGAGAAGTGAGTTCTGGCTACTAGGTACGACATATATATATATATATATATATATATATATATATATATATATATATATGTCGTACCTAGTAGCCAGAACGCACTTCTCAGCCTACTATGCAAGGCCA